>NC_090931.1:616115124-616370124 GCF_040938575.1 Ambystoma mexicanum | reverse complement strand
TACTGAAGAGGAGGGGGGGGGGAAATCGCCACAGGTGGAGTCATTGCGATGCATTGCAGTGGTGTGGCATGAAAACAGCCAACACAAACAGCAGGGGTTGTTGAGAAAGGAGACATCCGCCACGGCCCTGGGGCGGGATAAACGGCTGCTCCAGGGTTGGAGGGTTGGGGGACCTTTGAATGGTAGGGGCTTCCGACTTATGATAAAATGGCAGTGGCCTTATTTTATCCCCAATACCGCTTTTAATTTTTGGCCGTCACTTGCTGTGGTTTATCCCAAGGGGTCCATCCTTTTGGTCTTTTTAAAAAGCAAACTTTCCAGCAGCATCTGAACGCTCCCAGACAAAATAAATTATGGGTTGGGAGCGCGGAAAAGAGGGCTGGGGAGGGGTGTGGAGGGGCAGCGGTACAGCAGCCAGAGCCAGGCAAGTAAAAGGACTAAAGACAATGCCAGCGTGATAGAAATGAATAAATCCTATTGAAAGGTGGCTAAGTTAATGAGCCACATAATACATTTTTAAATTGTAAATCTTAATTTACAAACAGTAAAATACTTTAAATTATGTAATGAATACAAGTAATCGCATAATAAAATCTACTGCAGGAAGAACATGACCAGTCTCTGCATAATCTCATTTTTCAACGAGTTTACATTTTTTGTGCAAACACTGCTAATGGGCACATTGTACTTTCATGCATGGTGGCCATTTCATCTAGGTATTCTAACTTCATTTCATTCTGTAGGATTTGGCTTCTTTGTGTGGCTTTTTGCACAGGGGTCTGCTAATCTTGGCCTTATTTTGAAGGAGCATGGATTTATTTTTTCTTTCAGACCTGCCAATACGTGTTGGCAGAGCACACGCACTCCGCACAGAGGCATGGTTGAAGCTGCCAGTACAAATGGGCACAGAGGCTAATTGAATAAAATCAAGAAACCTGCACCAGTGGGATGGAAGGCTGTGGTAGTTAATACAGTGTGAAGGGCGTCAGATTAAGTGGCTCAGTGCCAGACTCATGTGTCGACGTGCCTTCCACACACCCAAGGTTGGATGGTAGGACAACAGTCTCTGCATAAATACTTCCAAAACAGAGATTCTTATATGGGCTCTTACGTACCTCTTCCTTGCCCTTTACGTGACCTAATATTATGGGCGCCTCTCCTTTCCTTTTCCCCTCTGCTAAACACCTGAGCGTTACCTTGGATGGACTTCTCAGATTTGCCCCTCAAGTTCAAGAGCTCGCCAAAAAAATCCCATCAGCATTTGAACGTTGTCAACGCCTCCTCCTTACCTTTGGTTTGTCATATATCGCTGTAGACTATGGTCTTGGGCTCTTCCATATGGATAACATACCCCCAGGGTGCTCTGCCAAACATATAAGAAAGCAGATTGGCACTCAGGAATCGGGTACTTCCAACCTGCATCACAGGTTTTACATCTGCCTTTCCCATTGGCCCACTAATGAACCAAACTCCCTGTTGTTCTTACAGAGCCAAGCGCAGAGAGGCCACCAATAGTGGCAGACAAGCGCTAAACAGGACTACTTGCATTACATTAATTGCATAGAGGGGAAGGAACGACTGGATTACAATAGTCTCCACCACTTCCCTCTCAACCGGAATAAGGCTGCTAGAAATATTGTATGACTGGAACCTGGCATCACATCACCCCATCTCTGTAGTTCTGTCCCCGACTTGCTCAGGGACCACGGCGCACTTTTTGTTGTCATTTGGCACTTCCATTTATGATTTAGTTTCCAGCACTCAGAACCCCCTTTGCCCCTTCCGTGCTCAACTCATATTAGAAAATGCCCAGGAATAAACAGATCCCCTGTGCCCTTGTTTTACGAAACTGATTTGCTCGCATTGGGTTCCTTACATATCCATAAATAAACACGCAATGGCAAAGCCAACATTTGCGCCTTTCGTGTAGGTTTGGGGTAGGCATTTGCCAGGCGCTGACTTAATGGTACTACCTGGCCATAGGATGCCCACAGCTTGCAAATGGAGGGAGGGTTCCAGGTCTCTTCTCCAAATGTATTTACTGCACAGGTCTTTCCCATGCAGGAAACGCCTTGGCACTCTTTCCTCTGCAGCCTGCCCACCGGATTCTTTCAAGGAGGGAACATCACCACCCACACCCTGACTCTTGCTTCCAGGAAGGACCTTCCCACCTCCATGCCAACGAACCACCACTCCCTTAACTCCATGTATCCCATAGCATCCTCTGCGCCTGTCCTATTTGAGTCATTCTTCGTGGGCACATTCCTTCATACCTCCTCCATGCCAAATCCTCACTGCTCCCACCTCACACCACGGCCACCTTCCCAAGCCCCAAAATATCCATTCCTTCTTTGTGTCGCGATGACCACCGACAATGCAAAGGCATTACATAAGTACCTGCGCCGCAAACACGGTATGTCAAAGACATGCCATCAGTGGGAGAATATGAGCATATGATTTCAATGCCTGGCAATAGCCCATCTTATACCCAAACACAAGCCAAAATGATTGCCTTTGCCAATGCTTGTTTTTAAAAGGAATTCCGTGCAAGGAACAGATGGGAGACATGTATAAAAGGTTTTAATCAAGTCGCTGAAGGCAGACTTGCATAAGACACTTTATTATACCAGGAGCTTCTTTACAGTTGCATTTAATCCATGAACGCTGAGAAGACTGTTTAGAACAACACTGTCAGGCCCTACACTGCACACATTTTGATGTTGTTGGGGGACAGAACTGTCTCAAAGAGATCCCAGGAGGATGAGTGCTGTGCATCCGAGGACTATGAAGTGGGTGGGAATCGCCACAGGTGGGCAGTCAATGGGTGTGTATATTGTGAAACACCCCATTAGCTGTGTCCCTACTCACATCCCATCTCCTCACGGCTGTACTCCAATGCAATAGTGTTGGCAATAAAGGGTTGGGGGCCAGAAGGACAACAGTGAGAAAAATAAGCTTTGGCTGTGTGCCGGTGCATACATCCAATGTTTACGTGTGGCGTTTGACTACCCCACTGAAGTTCGGTGCTCTACAAATCTTGCAGCCATATATTAATCCAATTAGTCTGGTGCCTTGGTCCTCTCATTCCATGATTAACAGTACTCTTTACTGAACACGCAGGGCACTCACTGTTCAATCTGACATGCAGTAATCAGAAAGCCCATCACACCACGTGCAGCTAATATCACACATGCTACAAAGAAGCTTCTACTGTTTGGCACTGACCAATCTGGGAAAGTTTGAAGTTGGGAGGGCCTAATCTTAACGCGGACTCTAGTGCGATTTTCCCATGGACACATACACCTTCCATTTACAAAGTATTTATCAAGCATATGTTGCGCGCATTACTAAATATGCAAGAAATAGACAGTGAACTGTCACTACAAATGAGGCATAGCCTCGTGTGGGAGTATGAAAGATACGATTAATGGATACAGACGGACTTCAAAAACATACATGTGCGAGAATATGGACTCAACAAAAATGGCTGACCTCCACCATCCAATATCAAAAGGCACTGCACTGCTCCTCTGGAGTTCATCCACAGTCATCCTTTATAGGATTTCTACTCGTTCCATATGGAAACCTAAAATGGAAGAGCGTTGTCCGAGTGAGGACAAAAAAGGGCAGAGAAGCACCAAATTCCCTCCTGCCATTTAGGAGTGAGAATTAATGTGGTATTAGATGGGGACTATTACGGCCCAGCTCAGTAGGTGGTCAGCCAGTTCCTGGCGAGGTCCACAGAAATCCTCTGTTGATCCTTACAAACGTCATTCATTACCTCTGCCCGCACCTGCGGAGGTGGCTGTGGCGTACTCCCATTACATCAATTGCCACCCTCAGATAGTGGCCTCCACAGGCGACAGGTGATTCACGTTGTGTAAATGCGCACCTCACTGCCACAGTACAGCAACTTGCTGGAGAGAATGTATTCACTTGTTTGTCCACCTGTTAGGCAAACAGAGGGCTCTGCCCTGGGCACGCCCTCGTCACCAAGAGAAGCAGTGTGCTCAGCTTTGAGAACCTGGCACACTTTCACTTCTCAAATGACGGGGACGGAGTCCCTGTGCCCTGCCACTCAATGCACCTGGAGTGTGACGAGATCACTATGACTATCATTTTCCACCAATGTAACATGGATCACCCATTTATTGTCCTCTCCTGGGAACCCACTGGACCTGCACAGCATAGTTTATCATTCCTATTCAACCCCCAGCCCGGGGGAACTGTGGTTCTACAGGAATTGCAGTGCAGGGAACTCACGCCTTTGGAGTTTAAGAATTATATCCAGATCAACGCTTAAATTAGTTTTCAAAAATTGATCCGCAGAATTTGCTAATTCTTGATTAGCAAAAAACTTATATGATTAGCAATTTTGTACTCATATTCTAAAAGTCACCAGAAGTTATTTGTACCCAAGAAATAAAATTGGCAACAATATACATTTTAGTGTACCGCTGAAATAAGACATTATTAAGGAGGAGTGTCTGTAAAATGTTAACCGCATGAATGGATGTAAACAAATAGACATAATAAAAACGATATGAATTTTTTTTTCAGTGCAAGGCTCTGTGCAGCTGGGTGCAGTCAGTGTTGCACAGGGCAGTGTCTCGTATATTCTATGCTTGACCCAACATTTGCTGTGTAAGGAGAAGTTCAGAAGTTTCATAAAACGAAAAAGTTCACAATGTTAGGAAAGTCATAGTCTGAGACTAAGTACATAGAACGGATTTGCGGCAAGCAAGGTAATTGTCAACTTCAGGTGGATAAGATGGCCCTTGCCGGTCATTGATATCAACTGTTTTCAATATAGTGTTAATTACCACTTTCGGTTCTAGGGCAGGGCCACTAAAGATCCTCAAGCCCGAGTCAGGTAAGCACAAGTGCAGCATCCCAGCCCTGCGCATCCATGAAAACAGATTTGATCGTTATCGCACTCGGAACCATCATCAGGGTTGCAGATACTTTTTTTGTTTCGTTTTTAAAGGAATCAGGCTTGACGTAATTCATGCTTTCTTTAAAAAGAAATGACCCATAAATCCTAGATTGGAAAAAAGTATTTACAGAACATGCATGTGAGCAAGGTGGTGTGCAGTGGGAAGGGAGTCGAGGTGCGACACTCCAGTGGAGACTGGGCCTGGGGCACTGCTTCCAAGGACAGGGTGAAGGCTGGGCAGAAGTGCAGCGGCAGGCATGAAATACGAGCAGATACCACTTGTGTTCCCAGTCTCCGGATTGGCCAGCTTTCTCCCACAAGTGGGAACATACAATGCAATCATAATTGTAGAGCAAAGCCAGATCTGGAGGCTAACTACAGTGTCTGGTATTGCAGATCTGTAGATGTACAGACTGGAGGAACTATTCATCACTACTTCACATAAACATTTACCTTTGTGTATTAATTATCTAAGTGGATAGAAATTAAGCGACTAAGCAACGTGGATGGCATAGCCAGCAGAGAACTGGGCAACCGAGGTGTAATATTGTAGTTTTGTATCCATCTCACTTTAAAGGTTGCTGGTAAAATATAAAGTAACAGGATAATAAGATAGAATGTCAAGGAGTTTGGGATCGGTTGCACAGATGAATGCAACCAGCAAGTCTCAGAACTAGATGTTCCACCAAAAGCATTTGGCCATCTGAGAATGTAAATTTTTATTATGGTTCACCTGTCAATATGATGCGCCTTCCCCAACAAAATTTAATCTAGTTGAGACTATGAGATTTAAACACACTAACAAACTATACTGAAAAACATGGAAACAATGTAAGAATGCATTATGTAACATACACTTTTAGGACGGGAATTGCAGATGGTGTTTTAAAAACAATGCGAACACATACTGGTCTTTGCCGGGCAGGATATAGCATGATACATATATCATCCTGATTACTTCTGGTTTGGAGTTATTTGAAAAAGGAGAACGTTTGCCTAGCAATCCCACACACACACAGGCATTTTTTAGAGTGGGGGAGATTATTATTGCTGCTCTCCCTCTCTCCCCATTAGCCTCTTTGAACTTTCAGTGAACATATAAAAGAGGGTGGAGGGAGCTCCAAGGGCAAGAGAGGAATGCTGGGTGAGCTGTGCTTTCAATGAAGAAGGACATTTAAATAGCTAGCTGTGCTATACAAGAGTCACATTAATTAGCACACCTACAGAATTGGATAGTAAATTGCTATGTGACACTGCTTATTTTATGCCTTGCCAGATTACCACTTAAACTCACTCACATGCCTGGAACATGAATTAGTGTACTGTAAGCCCTGCAGGAACTCGCACTCATTGCCATTAACGTATCATCCACGTTACGGTGAGTTCCTTTTTGCACGTGCATTACCTTGTTTCATGAAAGTAAAAGGACTATGGGCCCTACAAAATCACTTCTTATTACTAAAGAATACAACATAGCCTGTGAAGCTATAATTGGCATAGAAAACAAACCCATCAGGCTCGCTTGAAAGAAAAAAGCAAAGACCCCTGAAAACCAAGGCGCACGATTCAATCTCTAGTTACTGTTACTTCGCATTTTAAAGCACTAAGCTGCCATGGGAATGCCCTTGTCCTCTTTTGGTTGTCCAAGCGTGCCTTGCTGCACAGTTCCGGGCTTCTGGTAGATTGTGCTCCCACACTACATAGCAACTTCACAGTGCATTGCATGCCTGACAATACTGCAGCACAAGGAAGTGGGAACCTTGAGTGCCTTTGTGCCTCAAACAATCAAAACAAACACGATAGAACAAGATTGCACATACCAGCACTGGAAGAGCTAACTGGCCGTCAACATTGCCTATATGGCATGCATTCTACAGCAAATAGGTTTTGGGGTGTGGTGTTTGTTTTGCCATGTCTTTCACGCCTAAAAATACGTGCGTACAGGCGCGTTATAAATGACATATCATTTTCTAATGCTAGGCAGGTGATGGGTCAACACGATTGCCAATCCCAGTACATAACTACATGACAGCTTTTAAGTGGAGCATGTTGTTGCCGTTGACATTCGGTGTAGATATCCAGTTGAAACTGGAATCAGGCCAAACAAACGAATTATAGTTTAAAATCATGTATCACGGGATTAAAGCTTTGCAACACTGCATAGGGTTCATCATACCAGAGAACGATCTGTTATTTGTGTCTTTACCGCAATAACCACACTGCAGTTGTAATGCGTGTGGTTGGGGTGTGCCGAGCCTTAGGCTAGATCAAATGCTAGCACTGGGTGAGTGATGGGCTAGAAAGATGCTTAGTCAGAAGGGGACGGGTTGAGGGTTCAGGGGCTGTCTGGGGGAGCGGTGTTACTGTGGTGGAAGACTTCCTCTCCTTGCTAATCTAATTCTTGCCATTTGGCTCTTCCCTAGGTCGGCCTAACCCAGATGGCTCCCGTGACATGTAATGACTTGACCTTTACTGTGCATGCTTCAAACACGTTGAATATGTTGATAGGGCCTGACTGCTGCTGGGTTATAACCCAAAGAAAAAGACTCTGCCAAAATGCCGAATACGAGGAGGGCTTTGGGACAAGACCATGGTTTGTATTAGAAGTTTGTTGACATTATGTTTTACATTTTGCAGTAATTACGTCTATAATCTAATAAACAGACACATATTAGAGCCTTGAAAAAGCACATGTGCCACTATATAAGTGTGTGTAATACAATTTAAATAGACACCAAGAGATCTAGCTCATTTTTAAATAAAATAAGCAGGGTGTGTAAACCAAAATGTAATCCTAAAGAAACCCAACACAATCAGTAGGTATGGCCAACGTTACTCCCCAATGTGCAAGGCATTTATATTGCTGGTTCAGCATAATTTATAAACGAAAATTACATTTTAGAGCAGAGACACTCACCCACCATGATGCACCTTTTTAATGCAAGGAGGCCACTGCAGCACCCGGAAGGAAATTTGGGGCGCAATGGTATGTGTAGATGATTCACAGAGGATTCTAGCACCGACATAAAAGGGGTTGCGCCTTCTCCAAAAGAGTGCAACCTCAATAGGAAACTAGCAGGGTTAGCAGAGCAGGAACAGGCCACGGGGAGTCCTTCAGGAAATTATAAATGGACTCCGACCCTCACTGAAGAATCTTTAGGCCAACCCAGGTACCTAGCCCATAGAATAAGGCGTTAAATGATGTTCACACCCATCAAGGCTCCCTCTCTTGGGCTTATGGCCCAGACCCCTGCACAGTGCACGTTGCACGTCACAGTTCGCCATCTGTGCTGGGCTTGCCTTTCCGTTTTACAGTAAGCTGCAGTGCAAGCACCCAGATGGAGAAAATGGACAGCATGGTAGATATATAACTAAATGTGCACACTTTATCAAGAGTATCCCAGGGTTCGAAATTGCTGGGAGCAGGGATGTATTTAGCTCCTGCTTCTACACGAGGAGAGCGTGGACAGTTACCATCTACTTTCGGCTTCCACGGCCAACTGGTGCCTTACAAACATGCATATAACACACTGAGTGTTTTAGAATTTCAATATAGAAGAATTAGGACACATTTAAATACAATGGGTCATACAAAATGGGCAACAAGTTAAAGCGTGCATTCCATGTGGACGTTAGGTTTGCAGTGCGCAGTGTACTCACTCCTGGTTACCAGCTGAGCTCCTGCCTACTCGGTGATGCCCAACGCCCAGGAGCTGGTTTTAGCTCCGGATCATCGAATCTTCGAACCCCTGTTATTGTAGCGTGTGTCCCCATCACTGATGCACTGCACGTCTCAACAAAGGATTCCTAAAACCACCATTCCCACCAGTGCTTGAAATTGAAAAAAAGAATAATAGCAGGTACACCCCAAGCTGTTTCGCCCCAGGTCCCTTCCAGGCACACACACCCCTGTTTGCAGGTAATGCCCAGTGAGATAAAATGATGTGCTAAGGAGCACACACTTTGGTAAAGCAGTGCAGCTGAGATACTGTCACACAGACTTCCATTGCATTGTGTTAAGAAACTTTGAATATGTATATCAAATCAGACTTTTTTGCGTATCAAACTAGCATATTTCATAGCTGTAAATTAAAGATTTGGAAGGGGAGTTTTACTATTGCCCGCTTTCATTGCCTGAAGGTAACTGGCGCTTTGTGCGAGTTTTCAGTCGAAAACGTTCCATCACAACTCCAATTACTTAAACATTTACATAAAATAGGCGCTACCAATAATAAAGAAACATGCTGAAAAAGTAATTTCCAAGGCTTTCCAAATCGATCCCTGCTCCATCAAAGGGCACCAATATTAACAGGTGAAGCCCACTTCGCGAAACAGTGACCCACGCCTAGTGTGCTGAGTGCACAGTAGATGGACGTTTGTCTCTGCTTTTATTCTGAGGTTCAGCCGGAAGGAGACATTATGGGCACTGGGGGGTGGTGGAGAGAGAAGGGGGGAAGGGCGCTTTTTTCCCCAGCAAAGGCTGCATAAGCTTAGTCCTTTAAGTTGCAATAAAGAGAAATGAAAAGCTTTCATTTTCCCCTCGCAACACAGTTGAGTACCGGTACTCACTTTCAGACGTTGAGAAGTGCAGGCACTCAAATACAGAAGTGCAGGTACTGAGGGCCGGGTAGGACCGGCCCATTTAAAGCACTGATTCAGACTAATTAATGGCATTGGTTATGAAAGGCTGTCATTTAGTGTGCGCATCTCATCTGCCTTGCTT
Organism: Ambystoma mexicanum; assembly: GCF_040938575.1. NCBI lineage: Eukaryota > Metazoa > Chordata > Amphibia > Caudata > Ambystomatidae > Ambystoma > Ambystoma mexicanum. The sequence continues at coordinate 616,360,465 of NC_090931.1, read as the reverse complement.
TTAACACTAACAAAGTCAATGCCCAAGATTTGGCTAACCACACCACCAATCAAAGCTCACACACTATTATCAAAAAGCGAACCCGCAAAGTTATTGGGCGCTTTTACAAGACCCACTGTTTTTTTTAACAGAAGAAATAACTCGATGTCGACAAAGAACAACATAGGCAGGCTGTTCCAACTCCGGGACTTTGACTATATACACTGCGCGGCAGTTCTGGCGCTGGCTGGCATTTTAAAGCCCCCGAAGCCAGCAGCCGACATCTAGGTTCGTGGGGCAATCCAACTAAAGGACGAAAATAAAAGCTGGTTCAAGACTGGGATTGACCACAAATTTAAGGAAAAGCCGAGAGGCGTCGAGAAATAGAACATTTCACCGTCTTACCCCCCTCCGGCCCCCTTGGCAGCATAAGTCTTCACGTAGATTCTACGACTGGCATTTCATATCAAAGTTCATTGGGATTATGCCTCATACAATTATGTGCAGAATCAATGCGCTCTGTCCAGTGTGCTTCTGCCTCACCTTTCTACTCCCCCCTCCCGAGGGAGGAGCGATTGCGCGCCGTAGCCGAAAAACAAGTGCCGAACTACTTTAGGAGAAATATTTGCACTTGCTAACTGAATTAGCCAAAACGTTAAGCAGGCTTATTTATCCAGAAGTAGACACTACACATGGCATTCTAAAATATCTCCTTTGTGCCCACAACAAAGCTGGAAACAACTCATAGGACTACGCCAATGGGCCCTAGATATCCCAGATCTCTGAAGGTGGCCTTTACACTATCCACAACCAACACCTCCTGGGTTTGACATACTCGGTTGTTCTCATTCCCTTTAAAAGGGCAGTGCACTGTCAGCATAAACATACAAATATTCAGCAGGACGAAATTCACTGCACGCACATGTACAAACACCTCATATGATACACAAAAACATTGCTACTTACATCAAAAGCCTCTTTCCGCAGTCCCTCGTTGCTTCTCAACCAGCACCGGCTCAGCTCGCCAAGCTCCAGAATTGGCTGGACCTTCAGCCTCACAGTGTCCCCAGATTGACGGATCATTTCAACAATCTCGTCCCGGGCTTTGCTCTCAACATTCCGACCATTGATTTCAACCAATCGATCCCCCGGCACCAGTCCCAAGGCCAGGTCTTTGGTGCCGGCTCCAGGCTCGGCAAAGTGGACCACTCTCCTGTACACTTGCCCATCAGCTCCCCTGTCCAGCATGGTGGTCCTACGCAAGGAGAAGCCAAAGTCGCCAGTCTTCCTTCTTTGAAGCTCCAGCTCCCTGGGTTCTGGGGGCTGTGGAGGTAACACAGGGGGTAGCTTCATGTCTGCAGGGAAAGTTTTGGCAACAACTTCGGGCGCATTAACTCGTGTTTGTAGAGGAGTCTGTGGTATGGGCAAACTCAGTTCACGGGCTTGGCTGTCAAAGATTCGAATTTCCACCTGGGGGGACGGGGCAGCGGAATGCTCAGAGGGGGTGGAGGTCTCGGAGAAGCTCTCATCTCTGCTCTTCTGGGAGAAGGAGAACCTCTTGACTATTTGAGCCATCTGCGTCTGGGAGTTCTGCTTGGCCAGGGAGCCAAACTTAGCAGCCCTTTGCAGCACAGAACCGCGAAAGTTCACCTCCTCCACAGTCTTCAAGTCATCACTGGAGCTGGCCGTGCTCAGGTGCCCAGAGTCCAGGATGAGGCTGCCTCTGTTGCTAATGCTATCCGAATCAATGTCCGTCAGGTGAAGCTCGGAGCTACTGGCCACCTTGATGGGAATGGGATTGGAGATTTCCAGTCGGGTCTTGGAATCCCTTTTGGAGGAGCGGTTGATGTGAAAGAACCCCCGCCGCATGCTGATCTCCTCCAGGCTTTTCAGCTCGGCTGCAGACATCCGCTCCTTTTTCTCTTTCTTTTTGTCCTTCCTCGCCCCATCTTTGTCTTTCTTGATCAAGTTGAACATGATTAGCTGCTTAAAACATGAGGGGTCTCGTTTCTGTTCGATTCGCAGGGGGACAAGAGATGAAAGTTTCAGACTAGCCGGCCTTCTCTTGTGAACAGCGGTCTGTCAGGCGTGATGGCTGTGAAGACAAAAGCAATGAATTGAAACGTGCACTAGGGTCATCGGTCTCATTTGAATACAAGGATGTACACCAACAACTTGAAACTCAAGCCACATTATAAATATTTCAATGAATGGCCCACACAGTGAGCAAAGGCTACCTGTACTCTATAGGTTTTGATGGCTTCCAGAGCAGACCAGGAAATCTCTCTTCCCTAAAAGACACTGCCATTTATAAACAGGTTACCAATATGGAACTCATGCCCTCCCAAAATAAACTTCTGACCACAAAAGCTCTAAAACTGGACACAGTCACACCCCCTCCAAATCATTGGCAGGTACCTCTCTTCAGTCTGCTATCTATGCCTAGAGTTTGCAAATGGTCTCACGCCATCCTCAAAGAGCATTGTGGGAGTTCCCGCATTGTTCCTATTTCTCCATTTGCTGCGGCTCTCATATGCTGCTGTTACAGATCGGGTCTGAAAGGCCTCTAGTCTCCTTGTTTACACTCAGTGTGTCCTGATTATTTTAGAAAATATGTCGGTACCACCTACCTTGGGGTTGATAAGCAGGACAGAAAGGACCTATAATTGCTCCAGAGAGTCTGTGTGCACTGACTGCTTAAAACGCTTTCAGCCAATCAGAGAAAAATCTTTTTCACTCTTTATCAGAGTTTGATTATAAAAAGGTCCGGAATGCAAAGATACAATACCAATTCTAATATAAAATCGTGCACAAGAATAATTCGGTGGAGATTTTCCACTAAGAAACGTGGGCAAAATAGTCTTGATATAAGGTGCAACAATTTGGGCTTACACAGACACAGCAATGGACGAAGGGAGAAAGCAAGCAGCTATACCTGAAGGGGTCTACTGCGGACAACATTCACAAGCTGAAAGACTTTCTGGGGTTCAAGAATGCATCCACGCTGCCCATAATTCAAACCCACCAAAATGGAACTCTTATTCCTCTCTTCAAGCAATGCCAGCAGTATGAACCAAAACTCTCTCGCTAAAACAAATCACTTCCCTTCATCTCTACAAATCACTGAGATTCACAGTTGACAGACAACAATTTTCAAAACTATTTCGCCTTTGTGTCAAGAAAAGGCTTGTATCCATTCCTTGGCTCAGGAAAAGAAATCCTATTGCCCAATCGGATGGCTTCAGACCAGCAGCACGTCTAAGCAACAATACCTTCCTAGAAACAGAACAAGCAGAACACGTTTTCAAAAAGTACCCTGAGATTAAAAGATGTTAAAGAGATGCTATCAAACAAATTGAAGAAGGTAAGACCTTTACTACTACTAAAAAAGATGTACAAGTTAAAAAAGGATTTAGCCAATTTCAAAAGAGACAGTACATCCTTATTTGCCTGATCATTTCATCCCAAAACCCAGATGGAATTCAGGACACGAAGAAGAGCCTACGAGAGGAAAATTAGATGGCTACACAGATGTCAATTTTTAACTTGACGAATGTTGATTTGTCCACAGCCAACATGAGCCTTCTTAATAAAGGTTTGCCCTTTTTTTCTGAGTCAGGTTCCACTGAGCTGCAGTTAGAGACAGAAATAAGACAAATTGTATGTATGAACAAGGCGACACTGTCTACTATTCCTGATTTCAAACTTAAATCTACTTTTCTACAGCCAACAAAAGATATGCCTTAAGATGTTTTGAGTCGGTTATTAAAGACCTAGAAAAATCCTATCTCCAAAAAGACATTTTAAATATAATCTCACCAAACCAGAGTATTAAGCTTTACAAAAACTAAAGAAAGATACCTCGTCGATTATTAAACAAGCTGATAAAGGGGTAGGAATCGACATTCTAGATACCATCAAATATCATAATGCGGCACTAAGACAACGGTTGAATCCTGACCATTATTTGTTGCAGTAAAAAGATCCTACTAAAGATATCCAAAAGTTAATACTTGATATAACAGAGAAAGCCTATATGAAGCTAACCTTACGGCCTTCTACTTATTCCCAAAAATTAATAGATCATTGGTCAATCCACCAGGTAGACCAATAGATTGGGGGTCCAAATTAGAACCAGTGACGAAAAATGTATCAACATTGGGACGTTTTATCTCAAAGATTCACGAGATGTCATTAATTTAGTCGAAGGCTGGTCTTTTAATTCCCAAACTGACTGGTTAGTCATCCTTGATATAGCGTCATAATACATGAATATCCTGCAGGCACTTATGAGGTAGGAAAGGCAGGGGTTTTTGCACAGGAAACCAGAAGAATGTATCCCTCAAATTGATGTAGTTCATGTTTTATTGTCTTTATGTATTAATAATCGTCTGTCACTTTGAAGCACTTTTGACTGTTTGCATCTGTCGTAGTTAAGCCCTTGAATTTTACGTGTTTTTATTAGCTATGGTATATTCATTACTGTCAATGATTAAAAATGTATTTGTGATACAAAGGTAGCCCTTTCTTCAGTTGCTACATGCTCACACATTAAGTGTCTAATACATCAAATGATTTGTATAGAGTATCAAAACTATGAGTTTTTGTACACACCAAGAGATGTGTGTTTCAACTGAACGTATGTCCACTCATTGGCTCAGTACATACAAATATTGCCCAACCGGATGGCTTCAGACCAATGCCAGAGGGGCTGGTCCCCTCTCACTTAAGACATCCAGCCCCCATGCATCAGCATGCTGTATAACTGGACTCAGGGAAAACAGTGCGATCACTATGCAAAAGCTCACACTTCGAAACTGGCTGAACCATATGTAAAACATCTAACAATGATTATGCATGTGAAGTTGGACTCTTTAATCCCTTTAATTCTAGCTACAGTGGGGTTTGAACATATTTGTACTGATAATATTGTTGTTGCGATATGTGCCAAGAGGTGAATGAGAAGAAGGAAATAACGATTTTTTAGGCAGGATATGATACCACTTTTTGTATGGCCTGGCATGACTGTTCTTTCCTTCAGGTGCTGTGTCCTAGAAAATAACTTATTGTAGAATTCTGTGCTGCATGCAATAGCAGACATTTTGGCAAATACTAAATATTACTGCACACAAATGAACAATAATAAGGAAAAGGGGTACAAGAAAGGAGGAACATATAAATGAATAATTGCAACTAATCTACATACAAAAAGAATATGGGGCCAATAATCACTAAACTTCAGTCTAGAAATCACAATTAATACAAGGGATGGATCTAAATTAATTTTGCGGTCAACAACTGGGATGGAATATAGTATGGATATTAGGGCTGCAGCTAAGATTGAGTGGGGGTATTCTAGTCCCTAGTGTGAACAGGCATGGTATAAAGAGAGGCACAGACCCAAAAGGGTTCATTTGAAAACCTTTATTTAATAAAGGTTCCTGGGCTGGTGTTATGCCTAACTGGCCCCAACCCTAAAGGGGTAATTCCATTAACTGATGTTTCTAATGACAGACGCAATCTAAGAATCCAAAATAAAGCCCATCTGTTTCAAAACCTATGCTTGCCCTCACTCTCTACAAAAATGTGATGGACTTATTTTCCAAAATATGAAAAATAGTGTTTCAACAAAAATGGAAAACAAGAGTTAGTTTCATGCGGTCTTCTTACGAAGTGCTGCTTGGTCAACATCACCCAAATGAATTAAATCCACAGAGTTATTCGTAAAGCCTTCTCCACTGGTCCCTTGTAGATATTCTGACAACCTTCAGTGTCTGAGTTACTTGGGGTTCCCTTCCCCAAGCTTCAGTTTAATCAAGTTTCAAAACACCATGGAGAATTGTTACAGTTCCTTTTGTAAGCGTCTCTGGGTTCTTTTCCCCACGCCTCAATCCTTTCAACAGTACAACAAAACTAACAAGTCTCTAACAAGTCTCTAATTTGGCTAGGCCCCTTATGGTTCCCTTCCCCTAGATCAGCCCCATTTCAACCTTTAAACACAAAGTCACTGTTATAAGGATCCTTTCTTTGATAGGCGCTCAGGGGTCCTTTCCCCCAGGCTTTAGGCCTCTTCCAGCTGCCAAACACAAAACATAATTTAGCACAGTTCTTTCTCGAGTTCACAGGGTGCTATGCCCCAGGTTTAGACCCCTTCAATTCACAACACAAATTCTCTTGGCACCGTGCATCTGGCCACCCCCTGTCCTTGGTACCTGCTCACCCTGCCACACTCACGCACCGCATCCGAGCCAGCACTGGGGTCTGTATCTGTACCCATACAGCCCCCCCTTTTTCTTCCTGCACTTATCCGACCTACCCTGTCTGCTGCCTTAAACCCAGCACTTTCCAACTGCTGGCTGCACTACCACTGTTTGTTGCCTTTATCATTTATTTATGTATTATTATTTATCTGTTTCTCCTTTGCTCCGCACTCTCCACTTCTCCCCCCTTCCATGCACGTTCCCCCTCCCCGTCCCATGCACTTGCACGTTCTCAATGTCACTGGGCCTAGTAAGATCGTTGTTTTGTTCTCCCCTGTTCCCCTCCCTTGCGTTGTCCCGCTCTGAAACACTTGTGTACGAGCGCAATAGAAATAAAATATCAATATCTTGTTCTTGGTGCTCTGACCCGGCGTTACTTGTGCCTTCCTCCCTCTCCTTCTTGGGTAATCGGCTCATTCCCTTCTCACTCTGGGGCCATGATGGATCATGCAAGATAAAAGGATCTTGCTACCTAGATCTAGGTTATGGGAATCAGGATATCCCCAAAAGGCATCAGGGACTGCCTCCTCCCCCACTCTATGGTTAGTATACCACGTCTCTCCTAGGGTATTCACCCGAGGGCAACCCCGGCTCCCCTGCTCAGGTGATCCTCCCTCGCTTGTCCACCACCAGGGTTGGGATCCAAAAGCGATGGCCCTCCCCATGTCACCTGAATAGACTATTCTCGAGATCTACATGGGAGAATACCCTCAGGTTTCTCACACTAGTTTTAGAAGTTCGGAGTAAAACTCTGTTTCAGGGAGTAAAATGTCATTGCAATTCCCAATTCTTTGTCCCTAGCAATGCACACAAAAAGATTTAGGTTTACCTCAAAAGTTCCTCTTCAGATCAGGCAGTAATCATAGTAGAGAGCTTTCCTGTTGCACCGTTCTGCTGTTAACACGGATCAGGTATGTCTACAGAGAGGTTTGGATGGAAGCCATAAGGAATGGTCCTATGTGCCCGGTACCCATTTTGTAGGGTGCATTTTTACTCCATATATTTCTTTTCTTGGGAGCATTTGCCTATTTCTAAAGTGTAAAACTGCATGGTACTCTGCTCATCTGCAGGGCTGTCGGATATCAGGAATACATCATGTATTCTGACAGATCAGCTTAGTATGGTTTCAGTATGTTGCAGAGCTGTATAAGGAGCAGCAGATTTAGGCCCACCTTGAAATGGATTTTGAAACCCTTTCATTTTAGCATAGCCTCCTACATAGACTGCATGGAGTCCGTTTTTTTTTTTTGCACAGCCAGGTGAATCAGAAATCTGTTGTAAGCAAGGTTAGACTGGTCATTCTATACACAATTTTAATCTGACAGGGAAAGGCCATGAGCGAAGAACCAGGGAGGTGTCGTTGCCCACTCCCTTAAGACTGGAGATACACCTCTGCGTGTAGAAAATGCTGTACGCAGCCTGTGAGGTTTCACAACACTTAAAAGATAGATGCAGCCACCCCATACCAGATGCAAATACTGTTCAAACCTGAAGATAGCCATTCTCTTACGGGGCATACGGCTCATCCCCCCTCCTTCTCCAAATCCTGCTGCTCTGCATATTGTTGAACCTGGTCCTCCGCCCATTCAAAAGTTCATTTGGAGAGGACCATAAGAAAATCTTAAAACATAAGCGGTCATGAAGGTTGCAAACTGCCGTTTAAACCCCTCCACCCCGTCTCTGCAATGCTTCTTTGTTCTACGTTGTTAAACGGTTCCATTCACAGCCCACTCCTGCCTTATTCCTCCTACACCATGTTTAACACATGCATTTAATAGCATAATAACTAGCTTTTGCGTGAAGTAATTAACTCTCAGTGGTGTTCAAAGCAATGAAGCCTCTCCTTGTCAATGAAGCTTAAAAATCCATGCCTTTCTTTTAGCACAAACCACATTGCGATCTGTGTTCAGAATCCAAACCAAAACCAAGAACCGCGTTTAGATTCAGGTCATAGCAAAGTGGTGTACCAAAAACAGATGTAGGATTTTCAGTTGTTCTATCTGTGCCATTGTCATTTCAATTAGGACTCTTCTGTTCAATAAAGTTTTTTTTTTTATCACCAAAATTAGCAGTCACTTTAGGCCTACAAGCTGAGATGTTATCCAACAAAAATGTAGCCAACAACAATGTAGGCAGTAAAGAAATCCTAGTGAAAATACCTGTGACGAATCAACTTCCGTGGTACCATTGGTCCAGGGATGAATATCGGTTTATAAACCATCAACCAGCCCCACACCTCTAGTACACCAAAAGAGCTCCGAACAGATTCGAACACAAGTAAATTATAAACATCCTTGTCCAATTTTTGAAAAGTGGACGCAACAGCAGACTTATCTCTGCAAGGTCGTGGATCGTTGGTTAGTTACAAAACAGCAAAAATATTACCCAATGATAAAAGGGACTGCCCAGTCAAGGTTGTATTAAAAATATCGACTTTATTATTATTACTACAACAGGCAGTTCTAGCACACTACAACATACAACCCACACTGTAGAGGAACACAGAGGACAGTTTCACGAAGGAAAGGGAAACACTCTGGATACGGACACAAGGGTAGTTGGTAAAATAATCAGTCTTAATGTTTAAGGTTATTTGGTTTCAGCACCAAGGGGCAAAGGGTCGTAACTGTCTCTAGGGGCCTTCAGAGAAGGACCAGGAGGGCAGAACCACAATTTACCTGGTGCTTAAGAAGTTCGATTCCAGGGCGCTTTGCAGCTCCTGAGACAGAGATTGAGGCAAGAGACAACTATGGGTATCAGGTGGCAGGCAGTTTGGCAAGCAAGGCTGGATGGATGGAGGGCTGCAGGCTAGCCTTCACCCTGGCTCGAACCAAGAATTGTTGTCTCTGTGCGGGTTGGCAGATCTGGTGCGCTGGTCGGGGAATCTCAGACAGCTCTGACGACTGCAGCGTGACAATAGTCAGCAAGGCAGCCTGTTGCGGTTCGATGACTCGACTGTCTCGAAAATGTCCTTAAAAGATGGACCTTGGTTGATGCTTGGGTGGCACTCCTCCTAGCTTCCTCGCAGGGCTTGTGTCATCATTTCAAGGCAGATGGCCCAAAGCTTAGGAGAGTGTTTGCAGGCAATGGCCTTGTCAATAGTTAAGTTACTCTCCGGCACTTCCCACCTAGGATGCTTGCTGATAGAACCTAGCAGGGCACGCTGTGTGCTGGCAGGGTACTGTTTCTGGAGCTGCTGGACGGGTCCTCAGAGTCCGGTATCTCCCTCTGTTCCATGAGAGATGTTTAGGGGAGGGATCTTGCTTCCCTCCTGGAACTCCAGGCCTTCCTTCACTGGCAGATGTAAGGTAAACTGTACCTTCAGCCCGGGTCGAAATGAGTCCTTCTTACTCCTTTCAAAGTCATTGGATGATCTGCTAAACGGGGGGGGGAGGTTCCACCCTCTTTTAAAGCCAAATGGGCCCCAGTGATTGGTGTAGGCTAAGCCTACCTTAATGAACCAATCCTGGGTCCCCACCAACAATCTTCTATTATGCATGAGGTCAGTACCAGAGTGCTCTGCAACAGAAAATGTAAGGGGTGACAACATATACCCAAGTCCCACCCATCTTCCTGTCTGTTGTAGATCAAAGTGTCTCTCTGGTTAACTGAGCCCTCTGTGACTCTTGATTAAAGTGCAGGTCTTCCTTGAAGTTTGTGCCTAGAGCAGACATCCCATCTCCCCCAAATCACACAATTCTCCCCTCTGAAGGGGGTCTACTCTGCAGGGGTGCCTACGGTAACTGATGGACCCAGACATGCCATTCACTGCCTTTCATACCGTAGGGTGGGAACTAGCTTCAAGTTGACACATTGCATATCAAAGGGCTTTAGCCCCGCTTTCCTGTTCTCTCTCTGGCAACCAAGCCCCTTCCAGGCTTGCCTCAATTATTTCTCTTTAGTATGCACTGCCACCAGCCGGACCGAACAATAGGAAAGTAGATCCATGGAGCCTTTGATATTTTAATGTGGCTGCCCATGGCTGGAGGAAGGTGTGCCTTCCCCCTCCTTGAGATGCTTTGATGTACATGTGGCTGTCACATTCCAGCTGAACATGACAGGGGAAGACGGCGCCTGTAGGCTGTCTCTTCCCGGAGTACACGTGACTTTGCGTTTCGTGCGCTGAGCAGAGAAGATGTGTGCAGAATGGCCTCACACATTTTCGGAGGTTGATCTCATCATACATTTTCATTATCCAAAAAATGTTTTTAAAAAAATACTAAAAATCAGTCGAGCGCACACTCCCCGTGCATATGGTCAAATTCCTCGCAATACCACCGCAGTGAAAAAGTCATCTGGCAAAAAGTAGTAAAACAAATGCAGCTGAAAGGTAGTCAGAAATGCAGTGCTGCTAGGATTTAGTGGGCTTGCCATTGCCCGAGTTAGGATACCATATAACGATAGGTTATGGTAAGGTTATGTCGAATAGAGTAATGGTTTTGGGTAAGTGCTAAATAAAGGGACAGGAAGTTTTGAGAGGGATGGTGATGTTGGCGGAGGATAGGGTTTAGGGTAGAGTAGGCATTAGACTTATAATTACTTGTCATTGTATAGCGCCTTCATGCAAAGTACCTTACATACAACATTCTATATGCAATTATTATTACCCAATCGAAATTGGTACGCAATTTTATTGACCTTGGAAGGAGGAAAGACTGAGTCGGCCTTGCCGGGATTCGAGCCCGAGGCCTACGATAACACACACATTGCAGTAGCAAGCGTTGAAGCCACTGAGCTAACTTACTGTCTAAGGGCAAGTGTTAGTTGCGTTTAGGGTAAGGCTTTGAAATGTTTGGTGAGCTGGTGATAGTTAGCTTCACTCTTCATTTTCCATTTAATTGATGGGGTTTTTCAGTGACATGCAAATAAGTTGGGTACGGTTCAGGGTAGAATAAGGGTTCCAATTCGAGTAAGGGTAAGGTTTAGAAATGGCGTTCGGGTGATTGTGGAGGTTTTGGTCACTGTTAGGGTTACAACTTTCTACATTTCTGTATTTAAAAATAGCTTTTTTGGCAACCTTCTTACTGCCAACATTTTCACACTTTGTATTGCTTGTATTGAATTACTAAATTTTTGAAAAACAACTTTTTGACGGCCACTTTTTACATTTTCCTGGGGATATTTTATCAAAGAACCGCTGAGATGAGGCAAGAACAATCATTCAATGCCCAAACAACAGTAAGCCTGCTCCCGTCCTTTCTCTGCTCACACACCCATTTCATAATCCACATTCCGCCTTAAAAGCATACTATAAACACAGCACATTTATGTTTAATTTATATCCATTTGTGAGCCACAGGTCCTGCATGCTAGGGTTTGTAACCGCCCAGGAGATAGAATTACCTTTAATTGTTTCATCACCAGTTGTGGTCGATCCATCCGCCTATGTTGCCCCCAGAATGTCTATGCTTTATAGACTGCTTTTGACCCCAACTGAGGGATTGTGAAACAGCAATTTCTTTCTACACAACCAAAGTGTTCCTATCCATCAAAAGCAGCCCGAGTAATGTCAAGGGGAGCAGGGGCGCACCTAAGCACTGCCTAGCCTCAAATGTAGCCTGCAAGAGCCTGGTCTCTTCAAGAGCACCCGGACTGTCTCTAGTCTGCGGCACGGCCACAATGTAGTCACAAGTATAACATTAAGTAGCGTATGGCAGAATAAAGGTCAAAACAGACTGACTCATACCCGCTGCCAAATATTACTCTCACCAAGACAGCATAAGGGCTTCATGCCACGCGTTAAATGTGTGGTAAACCGAGGGTACCAGTGATCCAGGGGTGAATATCGGTTTCTAAACCATCAATTCGCCCCACACCTCTAATAAACCAGAATGGATCCGAACAGTTTGGAATAAACAAGCATACAATTAAAAGTATAAATCTCCTTGACCAATTTTGGTAACGTGAATGGAACGGCAGGCTTGTCTCCTATAAAGGTTGTGGATTGTTGGTTATTTGCAACACAGAAAAAATATAATTACCCAATGATAAAAGCAGTGTCCACTCAATGTTTTATGAAAATCTCAGACAACCTAATAACAGTACTACTACTACAACCCACCCTGTAAAGGAATGCAAAGAACAGAGTTTCTACGAAGGAAAAAAGGATGTATCCTGGATACTGACAGGGGGGTGGTTAATATGGTCAATAACTACAACAGTTTGTTAAGGCTTCTTGGCTTCAGCAGAAAGGACTGTCACGTGTCCTAGAATGTCTTCAGGGGCTTTTTGGGAAGGACCAGTGGGACACAATCACAATGTACCCTTTGCTGTAGTTGTTCTTGGTGCTTTGCAGGCCTCTGTGACAGTATGAGACAGGGGTCAGCTGCGGGTATCAGGCGGCAAGAAGGTTTGGCGAGCAAAGCTGGACGAACGGCTGCAGGCTGCCCTACACAGCAATTCGGGGTCAGGAATCATAGTCTCCGTCCTGATCAGCGGTTCGAATATATTTAACATAAGGGTACCCTATACTGTCAGGACTAGGGCAAAGAAATGCTGCCTTAACAAAAAAAAAATCCTATTAGTTAATTTCCAAGACAATTCAAATTCTCTATTTTTTTAATCACCCATAGTGTTTAGAGCTTGTATCCCTTCAAATTAATTTGCAGTCATATAGTAAAGCAGTTCATTACACATAATTAAGTAGGACATTTCTCATTGCCCATATTATTTATTTTAAATTTTTGATATCATGGCGCCAGTTGTCAGAGCCCAAAATGTGTCGCTCCTCATTGCTCTATTTATTTGATATTTCCATCATTTTTGTTTTTTTTTGTTTTTTTTAGACTTTTGTTATGAAGACGCAATACAATTCATATACATTGGAAGTGCAAAAGTAAACCACTGGACTTCTCCTCACTAGTGAGAAGTTCATTTCAGGATACAAACACTTTTACCTGCTGCTGTCTGTTAAATCAGCGCTGGGAGTTTCTCTGAACTCGCGCCTACCGAACGCTCGCTTCCAGGAGGGGGCGGAGCATTGCGGCAGTCAGGTGACTGCTCACGTGACGCTCTCTGCCCATAAGAACAGGGCCAGTCCCTGGTGGCTCGAACATAGTTTGGGAGACTGCAGAGTTTATCTCTTTGATCCCAACCGATCTCATTTTATTTTATTCGTGGCACGTCGATTATACAGCAGGCCCCGAGTGGCCAGGATGGAGCCGGGACCCTCAGGGCTTTTATTGACTGAAGTCGCTACTCAGTGTCAATCTAGTAGTGAAGATGGGGGAGTACATCCTCTCACCAGACGGCAGCGTTGCTTTCTGGCCGCTGGAGGAATCGAGCCTGTCGAACTACTCACAACATCCCTGGTAAGTGATTACAGATCTCGTAAAAGAACATGTACCTCAATCTCATCATCCAGTTCTGAAAATTTCTTTGATTGCCAAGTAAATAACTCGCCCCCACATGATATCACTAGAACACCGAAGACAGTCCATACCCCTTGTTTTCCCGATGGCACAATCCTAGAAGAAGATACTGTGTCCGAGATGCATCCGGAGGTTTATCCGGTAGCATTCTCAGATTTTGATTCCGCTGTCACATAGTGTGACATAGATCCAAATATCCATCAAATGGTTGCCACAATAGAAGTTCACCCATATGAAGATGTAGAGCAGACGGCGACGAGATCTTTATCAGTCACAGGGAACTGCATGCAGGATCAGGACAAAGATCACACGAAAGCGAAGGAGTGCAATCAAGCTGAAAATGTTGGCACTGTAGGACAGTTACTTAGTAGCCATGAGCTACACTTGCATAATCCTAGCCCTCCAACTCAAGCCGAGAAAAGCGATCTGGCAAAAGATAATAGTAATATGGCAGTTGATCTTGAAACCGACATCGGTAATAAGGTAGTTGAAACACAAACACAGGAATCATCAGGTACTACTGGCAATACTAACAAGGAAGCAAGGAGCCCAACCCGGCAAAGCTCGATTGCCACAGCTGATAAAATACTCAAAGACTTAATCGAAATAAACACGAGATTGACAAGCCAGCAAACCTCTCATAATGAGGTAAAAACATCATCAACGGGATTTCCAACAGCGCCCGAGAGAGTTGTAGAGGCAAATATGTCTTTACCGAGGAATATGCCAAAGCAGTTACCGAGTACATGGGAGGATGTTGACAAACGGAACCCGTGGCTAAAACCCATGACGAAAAGAAAAAGATCCAACTCGTCAAATGATGACCTAACTGATCTACTGTTTGTATCCCAGAAGAGACATACTGAAGAAAGACACCTAACTGGTCGAGACGAACTTGGGGACGAGCCATATTTAACATCAGTCCTGACAGCTGGTCCTAATATAGATAAAATCTTTACCAAAGGAAGCGATTTCTGGAAGCCAAAGTCAAAAACATTCAGTCTGAAACCAAAGACTGCAAGGAAAAAAAGAAACCTCAGATTCAAAACTTGGCAGAATGCCTAACTAAAGAAATTACCAGAGAATTAAATACATTAAAAATGGCTGTGCATACGATATCGATGTCACCATACATGAAGCTATACGAACAATTGAATGACAATATAAAGGACCAAACAACACTCCTGGCCATGATGAACACCAAAATGCGAACCGTAGAGCAAGACCTGACGAGAACCCAACAAATGCTATCAAAAGAAAATATAAAATCTGAGGCAAATGTGAAGATAATACTAGAACACACAAAGAACAGCGCAACTGATAAACGACTGTTTGCAGAAGTAGCACGAGAAGCGATTGCCTTGCTAAAACAGCAAAAAATGAACCCCATTTTTATGGAGCAGACAATGAAACAGAACAGCGAATGTACTGACGTGCGCAAGGAGATAACATCTGTACTTAATATATTAGAAAAGGTCAAACAAACTATGGAAATTGAGACTGATAAAGACTCAAACTTAAATACACAAAAGACACGTCAGGCCAATGGATGCATGAATGATCCTCCGTCCAAATGTAAACAAAAATTAAAAAGAACTAAAGAAATTGAGAAAGGATTTATCACTACTGATAATACAGATCTAGTCCATTCTCCGGCAGCCTCTTTGAAAAGAGTCCAGGAAGCTACACTGGAGCAACATGTCAGGGATAGCCCCATTGAGGAAATACATCTGACCCAGTCCAATAAAGACCTGCCATCAATAAAACTGCCAGACTTTAAAGCTATCTCGCCGGATCAGGCCCATCCCAATCCAGCTCCTGGCAGTGTCCTGAAAGATACTGAAGCAGCCTTACAAAAGCAGCCCATATTGACGGAACAGGACCTCTTAAAATCCAGCCCCAGGCAGCGACTTGAAAGATACTGAAGTAGCCCCACAAAAGCAGTCCTTAACTAGTGCTAAAGCTGCATTTCCAATCTTCGAGCCGAAAAAATCAGAGATCCAAAAAAAAAAAAAAAACACAGAGGTGATGATAACCTCGAAAAAAACAAAGAACATGAGAAATCGTAAAAACCAACAACGATCCAGTGTGCGTTCTGTTCTAAGAAATATAAAAGGCTTCAGTATTACAACAACTACTAAGCAACTCTCTGGAGCCGTCACTAATGATCACCCTAGCACACAAAAGCCAAATCCACTAGATGAGCAACAGGTGAGCCATGAAGGCGAAAAAAGCACAATGACGGAGAAGGAAAATTCTCTAGAAAATCTACTAGATCTCTCGACATACGAGCAGGGCGAAAGTGATAGCTGGGTTGAGACTCCTAATTCAATTCCAAATGAAGAGTCTAGAACAGTAGAAGCTGTAACTAGCATTGACCTCAGATCAACATCGCATGAAGAGAAATTATCCGAGGGCAAGAAAACTTATAAGAAGCCCCATTTCCCCCAAGATATTCCAACTGGTATAATCGGTGGGGCGATAATGAATGAATCTGAGCATCAGCAAAAATGTGTCATCAGGCAACTAGTAAAGCAAGATAGTTCCCTTCGAAAATACAGCGAAAGCTCCAGCAGCATGTATAACGCTATAGGAGAAAAGAGCGATAACCATAGACAGCAACAACCGGGAACACTCCACCTCAAAACGTACATCCCGAAATCAGGATCTGTGGAAGTATGAACAAGAATTTGAGGCTCTGGAAGCCAAGATAGCCCTAATGGATGCCGGACTTATCGCCCCTAAGATTATTACGGAAATACACTCCAGAGATAAAGATGCTAACTTAATTGAGTCAATTCCGTCGCCACAGTCGCAGGGACTTATGATGGACTCAAAGATACCTTTTGACTTACGCCAAGCAATGTCTGAGAAAACCCAGACCAACGCAAAAATAAATAAAATGCCCAAGAAGGAGCCCTGTCCTCAAAATCAGCACCCCACGAAACCAGAGAAATATCTTCTGCGAGTGGAGCGAATAGTGAGAGAAAAAGATGGTCTGTTACTAAATAGAAAAAATGTGATGAGACTAATACATCACATCCCGCAACTTAGAACAGTGACCTCTGAAGATATCCAAGTGGTCGAATTTGAGGATGAAAAATATAATGACCGTGTGATACTCCACATAGCCTCTAAACTCATTCGAGACTCCCTCTTACAGACTAGTGATATCTTCAACTCCCTAGGGTTTGACATAAATGAGATTGGTGACCTAAAGGAGAGACAATTATCAAGGAGAAAAAGATCCTTCTCCGACACCAAACAAGCGGAACATAAAAGATCCGGAACCGAGATGGAAGAAAATGTCCCAAAAAACAAACATGTCTCCCCTGAGAGGGAAATTGCTGAGAACGAAGAATTGAAGATTGTGCCAACTAGAACAAGAGGTAGATACTCGGATGCCCAAAGTCCGAGGAAATTCGATTTGAGAACCGAGGACCTCGACTGGACATGGGTTGCGAAAACCATCAATAACCACGATATCAGTTAATGCCGAAAGTCATACGAGTCAGGAAAGATATGCATAGCATCATGGAATACAAGAGGCTATATGCATTTGCTGAGTGAAATCCCAAGTGAAATAAAAGATATTGATTTATTATGCCTACAAGAGACATGGCTAACTGATATTCCTATTGCAGATGGTTTTGAGATTGCCTTCAATCAGGCAATAAAAAAAGAACAAGGGACGTCCCATGTCAGGAATGTTGACATTAGCAAAAATTAAAAGTGGCATACGTATCTTATCTACAACTAATATTTCATCGTACATACAAATATCCAGGATCAAACTACCGATGAGTGCAACGAAAAACGAGAATTTACTTATGCTGATAAATATTTATTGGCAACATGCCGCAAACAAAGCTGAGGCATTCATCGAATCTGTCTTGGAAATTATCAGCAACATTAAGAGGAAGGAAAAAGACATAAATATCTTAATATGTGGAGACCTCAACATAAATTGCCTGCCAAGTGGACGAGACGGGAAGGAAACAGACAGAGATTATGCGACGGATCTGTGGGTAAACGAAATGAAATCATGGAACCTACAGATGTTGAATGGAGAAGTGGTGGGAGATATTCCACCTCGTCCAACTTGGCGAAGAAATGAGCTAAGCTCCACAATAGATTACATGTTTGTAAACGAAAGATTGAAAAGTGAAGTCGCACAGTTAAAAATCATTGAAATGAAACAGTGACCACAGCCTAGTAAAAATATACTGGGAGACTCAGCATATAAGAAATCTCCCTGATACTGCCAAAAATGATCTAGCGGTTGAACCGGGCCGTAATCGTTTACGACTAAACGCGACCAAAGTGAACTCACTGCTAAAATCATTAGAAGAAACAACAGTGATAGAGAAAATTGAATATACAAACTTTCTAGAGAAATATCGAGAGAAGAATTTCTCCAAAACCAGATCAAACTTCAGGAACCAACATGTATGGGACGAAGAACTCAATGACAAGAAAAAAAAAACTGAATAAAGAACTAAGACGGCTCAAAAAGAAACCGGATCCGAGCAATGGAAGCACAGCAAAAACTCTGAAACAAACCTACAAGAATTGGCTTCTCAGTCATAAACACATCATGCTGCAACGCGATGCGCAAAGCATGATGAAAACGTTAGCCAATAGAAATACAAGTGAATTTTGGTCCTACCTGAACAACATCTCAACTCCACAAGGTGCCATTATAAAAAACATAATACCAGAAGAACTATGGGTGAAGCATTATGCGAGAATATTTTTTAATAATGAAATCAAGATAAAAGAAACCACCACATCAGAGAATGAGTGGTCAATTACAATAACCAAAGAAGATATCTCTAGAAACATCAAGAGATTAAGTACATCAAGAGCCCCAGGACCCGATGGGTTAACTAATCAGATGCTAAAACAACAGCCCGAGTTATGGACGGAGGTCTGTTTTACGTTGTTTGCAGCCATTCTAAAGAACCGAAAGATCCCTACATCTTGGAAAAGCGCTACAGTCATACCGATTTTTTAAAAGGGGGAGCGCACTAACCCAATCAATTACCGTCCCATAGCGCTCCTTGATGTGGTGGGGAAAATCTTCGCCTCGCAGCTTCAAATCCAACAAATGAAATGGATATATGGTTCCAAACAATATGATCCACATCAATCAGGATTTGTTAAAGGGGTTGGATGCGGTCTGAACTTGACGATTCTGAATTTCTTAAAAATGGAAGCGACCCGCCAAAATAAAAAAATCTACGTAGCGTTTGTGGATCTATCAAGTGCCTTCGATACAATTGATCGAGAGTTACTATGGAGTAAGATGAAGAAATGGAAATGTCCGAAAATCTTCTCGAACCCATAAAAGCACTCCACACAGACACACAAATAAAGGTCAGACTAGACTCCAATGGAACGTTGAGCAAGGCTATACGAACTAATCAGGGCGTGAAACAAGGCTGTCCTTTAGCAGCCACGTTGTTCGCCCTATTTTTATCCGATATTGGAGAAAGCTTAGATTCTACAATCTCCTATCCACCAAAAATCAATGGATCACGGATAAACTGGATGCTCTACGCTGATGACATCGTTATATTAGACCTAACGCCAATTGGTCTGACAAGAAAATTGAGAGCTCTAGAAAGCTATGTGGAGAAAAACAAACTAAAGATCAATTCTGCAAAGTCAGAAATAATAATCCTGCAAGACTTAACAAGAAACAACAAACAAAACAAAAATCGAATACCTAAATGGAGTCTACATAATGACAGCTTGAGATGTGTGAAAAAAGCAAAATATTTAGGAATGTGGATCAACAGCAACATAAACGATGCCCCTTGGGTAGAGAATGTAAAACAGAAATGCAAACAACTATTAAGTCAAGGAGTGATTATAAATAAAAGATTTGGGAAATTCTCTCTTCTACCTGTTCTGGCCCACTACAACCAGAAAGCGCTACCAACATTGATATATAGCGCAGAAAGCGCACTGGGAGTACCTGCAACCCAATGGCCAGAACTGGAAAATCAATATTGGAGGTGAGTATTACATCTACAAAAGGGAATCTCGAGTGCCTGCATTAGATAGGAACTCAATCTAATACCTATGCAAGCCCGAATACTATGGAACATGCTATCTATATACAGGAAGATAACCATACCTGATTGCTCCCCCCAGTTTAAAATACTACAGGATGCCCTTACGGGAAACTCGGAATCAGTTCTGTGCAAATGGGTAATTGGATGCAGAAATAAGCTAGCGGAGTTGGGCATTGATCAAAGAACCTTGGAAACCAATCCAGACTTCGTTAAGAAAAAGTTATGGGAATTGGATTGGTGTCAAACAGTGGATGGTCGAAATCGACATAACCTGATGAAAGATGCCGCAACTGAAGCCAAAGATCGCAACATAATGTTGCAATATCTGATGAAATCACCAAGTGCTAGACATCGTTTTCTGTACATGAAATTTCGAATGAACCTATTCAATACAAGGGTAAGCTATGCAATAAGAACTCAGAACATGATAGCAGTATTAAGCTGCCGCTTCTGCAATAAAGAGCAGGAGACGCTTAAACATCTTACATTGTACTGCGAAAGCCTGAAAGATATGAGATCTGTGCATTTAGGAAATTTAGTAAAACAATATCCTATCTTGTGTGGAGAAGAATTGTGGCGAAAGTAGTTCAACCTGCGAGAAAAGGACATTTTTGGGTTGACTAATTTTCTACAAAACTTGGAGTCAGTGTTATAAACCTATATTAATGTGAGTAGCACTACAGTGAAACACGCCATAGAAGTGTCATGGAAGCAGAGGCTGAATAAGGGGGAATAATGAAACCTGGAGGATTATAACATCTGAAGAAACAAACTGATAAACCAAACAAGGACTGGAAAATTGAACCAGGAAGGCTAACAACAAAGGACATTAAAACTGTTGCATAAGCCATTGAGATTAAGATGTACCCTAATTTATCTCTGCTTTTCTGACACCAAGTAATTGTAAGCTGGAAACTCTTTTTCAAAAGTTTATATAAACTAAATTTAAAAAAAAAAAATAAAGTAAACCACATGTGTGTTAACAATACAAACATAGAAAAAGGTTCTTCATCAAATTGCATTAGCAAACAAACAATAAAAGATACTAAAAAACGTTTGTTTTCGGCTGCTACATACATTCTATTTCTGTGACGCCTGGGTCTAATCAAACTATGTGTGTAGTGGACCAAACCTTTGGTCGGCGGTTCTGAAGCTCTGGTCAAGACGTCTTGCGTTTCTTTCAGCGACTGCAGCTGGACTGCAGTAGCTCGAGGCTGGACAGCAGTCAGCGTTGCAGATCGAGAAACTTGACTGGCTTGTAAATGTCCTTTAAGGAGGACGGCAGTAGAGGCTTGTCGTTACACTTCTCCCAGCTGCTTCAAGGGCTTGCGTCGTCCTTGAAGGAGGGGCCAAAGCGTGGGAGTGTGTTGCAGGCAGCTGCCTTTTCTTTTGTTTCGGGTTCAGAGACCTTCTGGCACTCCCTATCCAGAAAGCTTGCTGCAGAGCCTAGCAGGGTACGCCATGTGCAGACTGGCTAACAGGTCTGAAGAAGAAGGGTCGTCCGAGTTCTTTCCTCCCTCTGTTCCCTGGGAAAAGTTAAGGGGAGGAACCTTGCTTCCCTCTTCGGATGTCCTGGCCTTCCTTCACCGACGGAAGCCATAACGCAGACTGTACCTTCAGTCAGGGTCCAAGGATGAGTTCTTCTTCCTTACTTCTTGTGAAGTCTTCAGATGATCTGCTTAAAGAGGGGCTCCAGCCCTCTTTTAATGCTGAGTGGGCCGCAGCGATTGGTTCAGGCTAAGCCTACCTTAATGAACCAATCCTGGAGTCACTATCAAAATGTTCTATATACATGAGGTCATAACCAGAGTGCTTTGCAACAGGAAAAGGTAAAGATGTTAAACAGTAACAAAGTGTGCCACAGAACTAATATGGCGGACCCATTCTCTTAACAGAAAGAGCTCTGGGCTCACTCTCTGTCCTACCCATCTTCCTGTCTGTTGTGTTCAAAGAGTAGCTCTGGTCAATGGTTCTCCCTGTGTGGTTCCTGTTAAAGTGGCAGATCGCCTGTGAAGATGCTGAGAGACCAGACTCTCTGGCTCCTGCAAACCACATTCTCATACTGCAACAAAAGACCCAGACATGACCGTTCACTGCCATCAATAGTGAAAGGTGGGAGCTGGCTTCAGGTTGACACAGTTACATATGAAAGGTTGTTGGGTTTTCTGCCTCCTTTGTTATCCTCTGCAGCCAAGCCCTGTGTGGGCTTGTTTGAAGCACCCCCTGATGGTATGATAGTTTCTGGCACTAGCTGCGGGGCCTAACAAAAGTGAAGGGCAGTTCCATAGAACCTTGGTCAGTTAATCAGGCTGACGGCTGACCATGGCAGGGGGAGGTTGGTCCTCCCCCTTCCTGGGGAGGACATTGTGCACTCTTCCGCTGTCGTATTCCTACTAAATATGACGGGGCAGACTGTGCCTCTAGGCATTGTTCATCCCGGAGTACACAGGTTTATGCTTTGCCATGGTGTGATCATAGGAAAATGTGCGTGGATGTGCCCGACACATTTTCTTGAGGTCGGTCTACCATCCTTCCATTTAATTAAAGATTTCAAAAAAGCCCGGGTGATTTCAAGCCCACCATGCGAATGGTCGAATTCCTCACATACAGCAACCCTTTTAGCTGTAGGGAAAGAAAGCTCCTTTTTCTTAATGTTGAATGAAAACCATGAGTTGAAATGCCACGCCTTTGTCCTACTCCTCCTTCTGATTTACATACTTCACACAAGGTTACAGAGGAATTTGATATATATGTGACTGTTGCGTCTTAAGTGTACATTTAATAATGAAGTAGAATGGCACAACTTCGACAAACATGGAAGGAAGATTTCCTGAGATGACCCGTCTTGACGCTAAGAAGTGTCTTGTTTGCAGCGCTCTCGATGAGATAATTTTATTCCATGGCTTATGGATGCCAGCTTAGTGTTGCTGCCATTGGGACTACGGAGTTATCCAACCATGTGCATATCTATTTGGGAACGAGGATCTGCCTCACCCTTTCAGGCAAAGTGCCTGAAGGCCGGAGAAACAGAGCCCACATTGTGGTGCCCAGTCCATTAAGGCGCAATGAGACTCAAGGATTCCGGCGGTCCATTCCAAAGATCTCTAGTGAAGACTAGGGAGCTAGTTCCCCGCAGTTGAGAGTCATGGACTTAGTGTGGCACCTACATCTGGCCCTCTGGCAGTGGAGTACTAAGAAATTCAAAGAGCTGACAATGTCAACCTTTCAAAAAAAGAGCTCTGCAGAATAATGAGCATAACCAGAATGCTTTAGAACAAACTCGAAAAATCCAGCGAGAGTCTCCTTGGAAGGGCCAGGCTTCACAGCCTGCATCAGTGTCCGCTGATATGAGTTTTTGCACTCCCACCGACTCGAGTAAGCAAACACTCTAGTATGGCCTCCAGCAGTGCATTAAGTGGGATAAAAAAAATCGAGGAGGAGTCACAAAACAACAATGGAGAGCCAGGCCTAAGAATCGCAAGTAACTAAGCAACCTGGAAAATACACATGGCCATGTAACAAAAGGAGTGGCCAGGATAGCTCAACCCAGATAGTGCTACCCTCGGGAAAAGTATGACACCGTGAGTCATGGGTTTGATTGCCAGGTCAGGCTACTCAGCCATTCACTCCCCTCCACCCCAGGTGATAAAATGAGTACCATATTGTGGGCAATAATGACAGTAATAAGTGGCACCTGTTCCTATGCGCTCTATAACTGGATTAATGGTGTTAGTGGTGCTATATAAAGAACCAGAATTGTTATTTACTATTATTCAGAGTTGCTGTCCTGAAATGGAGCACAGGCAACTGCGTGCGTTAACAGTACTTTTATTGATCGTCAGTCAAACATGGGTCTCAAATAAAAATATTAAAAAACCGAAACGAAAGTAAATTAAAATAAGTAAATGCATCTTGCAATACTTTATTTCTTTTGAAGAACATCCATAACTCGTACATATTTATTAATTTTATACGATTTTTCTAATGGCAACATTTCAACGTACAAATCTTTTACAAAAATCAAATAATGTATTCTCGAAATAATGTTTTCCCTTCAGAATATTACAAAGCAAACAATGTAACTACAGAAGTATGAATCATATGATGGGATTCTAAACATGTAGTGAGAGTGACATCAAGATCTCATCTTATCATTGGCTTTTAGCATGTGTGAAAATTGGATGAAAGGGCACTGCCACGGCTCCAGCATAGAGTATCTTTTGTACCCAGCCGGGGTTAGGCCAAAACTAGAATCAGCCCACGTAAAGCCCTGTACTCCAGCAATACTTTTCAATAGGCTGCATTGAGGATGGCATGGGATTTAGAAGGTGCAAATCAAGCTGGGATGCAATGAACACTGTCCATCACCAGTTGCCATTGGTGATCAGTACTCGCTCACTAGTCTGGAGTTTAATGATCTGCAACATAAGGAAACCAATTAAAAGAGACTGCCACGTGGATTTCAGAGATTATAATCCTGCTTTCACCTCCGAAGGTGCTATCTACCACTTATAAATATTTCACTTCGGCCATCTGTCCTTGGAGTGTTCCCCTGTTGAGTCTTTCTGGGGCTGCGAAGCCCATCTTGGGTGATGGCACAACAGACTCTCACTAGAGTGGTTTACGTACCAAGATGCCTTCAAAGTCCCAAAATAACATTGTCCACTGGGCCCTGATGCTACATTTCAAGCCAACCAAGTGGTCATGGGCCCAGCTTGACCAGTGATACTGGCCCTGCTTATAACTCTTAGAAATACACTAAGATTTCCCAACTATTTCTAAATTGCCGTAAACTTGCTTTGCAAACCCTAGCACCCACCACAGACATTCGAAAATGCTTAAGAATAATTGTGATATATTTTCTCCACTTTTTACTCCAAAACCTCGTCCAGAACAAATGAAATCCTGCACGTTTTATACATATTCTTGTTTGTCCCGAAGTTCTTTATTTAGCTGTACTGCAAGTGTACCTGTGGACCTTTCATCCCCAGCATTTCTGTCATAGTCAAGCCTTGAGCTAGGTCCACACTACCAAAAGGTTAGCTGCGGGTGCTAGAATTTGAGTCTGACTCCATTTGCGTGAAGCTGTATCCACAGTTGCAAGAGATCGGTTCAAGCACATTAAGCCCCTTTCCAATCTCCCCTTTCTACTCCCAATTTCAATCCTCATGCGCCTTGAGCCTCTTCATTCAACTACATCACATTCACAAGAGCCGAATCACAAAGAGGTCAACATGAGTAACCCCGATTTACGTTTCTCTTTCCAGGAGTAAGACTTCTGGTAACTTCTTTATTAAGCCCATTAGGCTTTTTAACAGTGCATTATTTTCTGGGATTGTCAGCTAAAGACATACATCTCTCTAAAAAAAATATATATATATTTCAAGTTGACCAATGTCATGTGGAAAAAGGCCTTGGCTTTAGATTACAAATATGTTCAAAAATGCCAGCTGAAAGTTATGGAAAATCTGGATCCCCACAGACCGCACCAGTGTCTTGAGTGTTGGGCAATGCCTTTTTCTGGACTGTAGGTTCTACACTTTGGCGCGTTTTGGAAATAAATCCTTGGCCTGAAATTCCAATATAAGACATGAAGATATCGTGTTAAAAGCAGGCAGCTGTCCCAGGACACAGTTCCTTACTGGAAGCATCTTAATAAATCACTTCCATTCTCAGGCCGAAATGTCCAATTAGGAAAGAGCTGTGCTGTGGGATTCCTAGTAATCACTGTGCTTTATCTACAGAGTTCACCACAAGCAGGGTTTTGTCCTCTCCAAGTAATCAGCCACTTGCAACACAGAACAAAACTGCGATTTCCGCCCACTCCCACAGCCCCACTTCGAAATATTTAGGGATTTCATCCAGGACTGCCTTTTGTGAAAAGCAGGTTTACGATCAGTAAATTGAAGAGAATGTTTTATAAATGGCTAAAAACGATTTTCTTTTACTCCATGTGGTTAGGAGCTTAAAGTGGTTGTCTGTTTAAGATGATAAAGGGCAAGGCTACGCTCAGCTATAGAAAATAGGACCCCTTATCCTAGCAGGTCTGCTGCAATAATGTGGTGTCAATGGAAAAGCAGAGTCCCATCTGTGGCCAGAGATCTCCAAAGCTGCGGGACAACCAACTGATGGCTCAATGAAGGATTTGTCAGAAGGAAAGTGGCGTTTTTTTACCAGCACAGGTACACTGCATTCACGGGTTTCCTACAAGCAAACAAAATTACAGATTGCCATTCAGCAATAAGTGTGAAGTACATATGCCCATGCAAAAACATTGGCAGAGGATAGTACAGGGGCAACGCGCTGGTCTTGGAAGCAAGACCACACAAAGCGACAAAGGGTCGCATCCTGGATCCGCGCTAAGAAATAATTTCACTGGAGGCCTATCACCAGGTCCCCCAAATGAGTAAGACATCCCCAAGCAATGTAAGGAGAACTCAATTTTTTTAAAATATGTGCTCAAATTAAGCCTTTTACTGAACGATTTCTGAGGGGGGAAAAGGGTAATTGGACAAAGTTTACAATTGGCTCTCTGTGAAAAAAAATGCGATACCCGATAGGTTACCAACCAACAATAAACATGAGCATTTCACAATATTTTCATGATACCAGTGAGCAGTATGTGGCCTGCATTGCTACTATAAATCAAGTTCATAAAGCCTCACACACAGTATATGCCAGCAATTAATCAACATTACGGAAAAGCAGAAAATGGCACATATTACTTAAAAGTGGACAGAAGCGGACCGCGATTTACCATGCACCAAGCGTTGTTGCACTGTGGAACTGCACAGCACTAAAAAGCTTGCGTTATATTCAACAGGCAGGGCTCGAAAGCTAAAGCCCAATGTGCTCAAGCATTATCCTCCTAAAACATAGGAAACATCTATATAGGGTGCTTCGTAATACTTGAACCTCGAATGGTCAGTCTGGTGTATCCCAAATACCAAACTGAAGAGGTCTTACTCATCAATGGGCCAATTAATAAAGGCCCAGGTTGCAGAACACACGGTCCAAAGTGCATCAACCTCCTCCTCCCAACCTCGTAATGGGATGCCAACATTTTTTTTTCACAAATCACATCATTCACACAAAGACTTAGAAAAACGAAAATAACCAAAAAGCAAGCAAAAGCATGTTGCATCACATTATTATTATTTTATTTTTTTGTATTATTATTATTATTATTATTTTTTTTTTTTAAAGGTAGGCCACAGCTGACCTTTCATTAAAAATGACAAAAAAAGAGTGAGATGCCAATTGGTGGGGAAACTCCCTGAAGTTGGGATCAAATGTTTGCACTCACCAACAAAAGAGAATAGCTACCATAGTATAAATGCAGGTGCAGAGTCCATGCCTATGCATCGACCCCGGTGAAAAGTACCACACAACTTAAACAGTCACAACTTACCCCTGGGCTCTGGTCTTTCCGTGTCACCAAAGAGACGGGGCAGCACGAGGCGATACCATTTTGGTGGCTAGGCACTCTGTGACGAATCAACTTCCGGGGGACTAGCAGGCCAGGGATGAATATCGGTTTCTAAACCATCAATCAGCCCCACACCTCTAGTACACAAGAAGTGATCCGAACAGATTGGAATAACATACAAACAAATTATAAAGGGTTGTAGATCGTTGGTTAGTTGCACCACAGCGAAAATAGAATTATTACCCAATGATAAAAGGGACTGTCCAGTCAAGGTTGTAGCAAAAATATCTCCTTTATTTTTTACATCACAACAGACAGTTCTAGCAACACTATAAAACACAACCCATCCTGTTTAGGACAGACAGTTTCAAAGAAGGAAAAGGGATGCGCTCCCCTGGATACGGACAGGAGGGTAGTCGGTATGATTAATAACCACAACAGTCTAAAGTTTCTTGGCTTCAGCACAAAGGGAGCAATGGGTCTTAATAGGTCTATAGGGGCCTTCTGAGAAGGACCAGGGGGACAGAACCACAATGTACCTTTGGAAGTAAATGTTCATGGTGTTCAACATGGTCAATTCATCTTCAGGACGCTTTGCAGCTTCTGTAACAGCGTTCAAGACAGAAGTCAGCTGTATGCATCAGGCAGCAAGACAATTTGGCAAGCAAAACTGGACGACCAGCTGCAGGCTGGCCTCCACAGCGGCTCAGGGTCAGGAATCGCCGTCTCAGTGTTGGTCAGCAGTTCTGAAGCACTGGTTGAGATGCCTCAGATGTCTTTAAGCGACTGCTGCTTTACAACAGTCAGCGTTGCAGTCGGTTGCAGCGCAAGGAACTCGACTGGCTCGAAAGTATCCTTTAAGGCAGACGTCGGTAGATGCTCCTCAAGGCACTTGCCCCAGCTTCTTCAATGTGCTCGTGTCATCCTTTAAGGTGGACGGCCCACAAGTGCAGAGTGTGTTGCAGGCAGCTGCCATGTCCATGGTTTTAGATTCAGAGACCTTATGGCACTCCCTGTTCAGGTATCTTGCTGCAGAGCCTAGCACAGCGTGCTGTGTGCTGGCTGGTTACTGGTTCTGGAGTGGCTGGAGAGTCCTCTGGGTTCTGTAGCTCCCTCTGTTCCCTGTGAGATATCCCGCTTCCCTCTTTGAATAGCCTGTACTTCCTTCACTGGCGGAAGATACAAGTCAGACTGTCCCTTCAGCCAGGGTACAAGGTTGAGTTATTTTTTCTGACTTTTTGTGAAGTCTTCAGGTGATCTCCCAAAAGAGGGGCTCCACCCTCTTTTAAAGCCAAATGGGTCAAAGTAATTGGTGTAGGGTAAGCATACCTTAACAAACCAATTCTGGAGTCCCTACAACCAATCTCCTGTATGCATGAGTCATATCCAGACTGCTTTGCAACATGAAAGGTAAAGGGGTGTAAACAGGAACAAGTTGTGCACCAGAGCTAAAATGGCAGAATCATTCTCTCAAATGAAATAACTTTGGCCACACTCCCTTGTGATACTAAGTCCCACCCATCTTCCTTTCTGTTGCAGATTAGATTCTCTCTGGTTAATGGTCCCCTCTGTGGTTCCTGATTAAAGCGGCAGGTCTCCCTTGAAGCTGCTGCAAGACCAGACTCTCTGGCTCATGCGAATCACATTCTCGTACCTTATGAATGGGGTCCCCCTAGCGGGGTAGCCTACTGGAAACAGCAGACCCAGACATGACCGTTCACTGCTCTTGACACTGAGAGGTGGAAGTAGGCTGCAGGTTGACACAGTTGCATATGAATGGCTGTTGGGTTTCCGGTTTCCTTTGTTATCCTCTGCAGCCAGGTCCTCTAGGGGCTAGTTTGAAGTACGCTCTGTTGGTATGTTAATCACTGCTGCCAGCTGCAGGGCCTAACAAAAGAGTATGGCAGTTCCATAGAGCCTTTGTCAGTTAATCTGGCAGTCCATGGGATTGGGGGGAATTTGGCCCTCCCCCTTCCTGGAGATGTCATGGTGTACTCCTGGCTGTTTCCAACTAAATATGACAGTCTGGACTGAGTGCATGGGTCTATGCATTTGGCGTGGTGTGAGCATAGGAAAATGTGTGTGGATAAGACCCACATTTTCCTGAGGTTGGTCTACCATGATTCTACTTAATTAAAAAATTCAAAAGAGCCCAAGCTAGCGCACATCCACCATGCAGATGGTCTAATTCCTCACACCCTTTCTTGAGGAGGTCACTACTCTACATGAATCGACTTCATTGCCCTGGTTCACACAAAAGGTAATATGGCAGCCAACTCTTTCTAGCCCCTGTCCCGCAGGCCCCCCGACCCACCCAAGACACACACAACATTTTTCTAGAGCTAGACACCTGCACATAGGGGAGGGGGCATAGACACCTGCGCATCTGCACATAGGGTGGCATATTGAACAGCATCTTACAAATCTGCTCTCTGGTAAAAATTATGCTGGACTTTATATTAAAAGTAGAGATGTGAAGCCCCGATATATGGTGGCTTTCCAAATAGTGCAATAGCTAAACAATATTTAAGGCTGAAATTCTATGCGAGTATTGCCTTAATGACACAGGGTACCCGGTTGGGTATTCACCGCAGCAGACGTTTATGTAGGCTGTGTGGTGGAGATTGTATAGAAACTCTGGAACACTTATTATTGGAATGTGAAAGTCGAACAAAATTACAATGGAAATACTTGAAAGCATATACAGTGATCAACATTGATGACATAGCTATGATTTGATCTGAGTTTTTTAAAGGCTGTGACATTAATTTGATCTTTTATCTTGTAATATTTTATTGGAAGTGTGTGGATATCATGTGGTACGGGATAATAAGTTGCGATTTTATTATTATAAGATTCTGACTCTTGTGTATCAAACACTATTTTATAAGTCCAATTTTACCCATCTTGTTTTTAAAATTGTATTATGGAATTTGACATTTTTTATTGTTGTATATGTTTGTATATTACATGTTGTACATGCAAAGCTATTGCTATATGCGTATTAAATAAAAAATAAATAAATATTGCACTTGTTCACCATGTTTTACAAATATTCCCATTTCCTCTTTCCCAGACTACACTATTCTAGAAAGAACACAGTGCTGCAAGTTTAACTAGCTCCCTTGGGTCACTGGACAAGGGAATGCAATGACCCCCAATGAGCCATCCGCCATTAGGCTACATTACGTTCTCGTTCCGATAGCATCTTTATTGATTGATATTTTATTTCTATCGCGCTCCTACAAAAGTGTTTCAGAGCGACAAACAGGGGAGAACAAAACAGCGGATCTTACTAGGCCCAGTGACATTGAGAACGCGCAAGTGCATGGGAGAGGGGGGAGGGGGAAAGTGCATGGAAGGGGGGGAGAGGTGGAAAGTGCGAAGCAGAGGAGAAATAGATAAATAACAAATAAATAATAAAGGCAACAATCTTGCACGTATTGTTTTCATTCCTCGCGCTTGGTTCACCTTGCTGCTGGCGCTGTTCGAGGTTTGTTTGGGGTATTTCACTTGTACATCTGACACCACAGCCCTCATCATACCAAGAAGAGTCAATAACATGACAAGCACTAGGCCACCAGCACAGACAATATAGCACCTGTGCCCAACCAGCGCGAGAAACTATTTTACCGAGGTGGCTCTTAGACTGCCGTGGCTTCTGCTGTCTCCAGAAGACATTGCTGGCATTGGAAAACCTGTTCGACAATAGGAGCCATTTTGATTCTGGCGGAGACAAAGTCACCGATAGTAAATTAAGATCCATGCTTGTGCTATGTTCATGTTTTTGCAGAAGGAAGCCGTGGGACGAAGCTTCCACCCAAAGCTCCCTTCCACATATCCGGCCTTGTGTTTTCAAGCAGGTTTAGAGGCCACATAGGGATTCATGTTAATGCCATCCTCCATGCCCGTACATTTTCAGGAACGGCTATAAACATGCATGGAAACACGAGGCGGCCTGGATTGAAGTGCCTAATGTATACTTGTCTCAAAAATTATGAAAATTGCACAAATTCGTTGGTGGGCGCAGCCCCCCCACGTGCAATTAGCGGGTCAAAAGAAAATGGGCTTCCCCCAAATTTCTTACATTGTGAGGGATTGGCCCTGCTGTATGGAAGTAACTTTTTTTTTTACTTAATCGCACTTCTAAGCTTTTTGTAGCTACTGCTGGGAGAGCCAGGGATTACTTGGCTACAGCCGAGCCAGGGGCTCTGCCATGGCTCTTGCGGCCAAATGTGAGCCGAGCAAGGGAAATGGGGTACGAGGGCACTAGGGGCTGGGAAAATGGGTGCAAGGCCAATAGGGTCAGAGAAAAGAGGTCTGAGGGGGCTAAGGGCAGAAAAGAGTGTTGCAAGGGTGCTGGGCCCGAGAAAAGGGAAGCAAGGAGACTTGATGCCGAGAAAAGCAGTGCAAGGGGGCTGGGGCCAAGAAAAAGGGTGCAAGGGTAGGGTTTGAAATTGAGGCAAGCTGGGAGTTATTTAGCTCCTGGTTATAGGCTAGAAGGGTCTGCTTAGCTTGGCACCAACAGCTACCAGGAGAAACTTTTGGCTCCACCGGCCAGCCTATATCAAAAAAAACCTGTGTGAATGTTATCCCTGTGCGTTTGGGACAATCTATAAATAAGCATTAGGACACACCTCTCCAACGTTTAAGAATAATGGTTCATAAATAATGGACAAAATTATAAATGTGCATCTTACGCAGAAGTTCGATTTGTGGAACGCTACTTACTAGCTCCTCCAGTGGAAACTCCTGGTCACTGGTTTATGTTGGACACCCAGGAGCTCCTTTTAGCTCCTGCTTATCCAATCCTAAATTCAATCCCTGGAGGGAGCTGGGGGCAGGAAAAGGAGTGTGAGGGGGCCCGAGAAGAGGTGTTCAAGTGGGTGTTAGGCAACGTTTGCATGCAGTACCCTCTGGGACCACTACACACAACTAGGACTATAGGTGTAAGCAAAACTAACCTTCGGTATAAGTCTGTACCACACAGTTTATGGTAGCGAGCTGAGCAGCCAGGCTTATCTCAAGAGGGAATGTGAGCTTGTAATGAGGTTACACAGAGGTCTACAATCACAAATATTCAAATAGATCTTATACTCAAGGTTTCTTGGTAAAACACTTATTACACAGTCAGAAAACATTCACTAAAAGGAGGTAATCAATATCACACAAAAATATACTACAATACTTCACACTATCCAGTTCTGAGGCATTTAAACTTCTTTGAAGGAGGAGCAAAATGGCATTCAGAGCATTTGAAGTAGGAGCAAAAAGGCATAAGTTAATAAAACGAATAGTAGAATTATTCTTAAACAGTGCAAATAGTTTGAGTTCACCAGAGGAGTTGTTCCAATGTAATAGGTAGGCCAAAGTCATTGGGCTAGAGTCTTGTACAAATAAAAACGGTTCTGGTAGTTAAACGGAAAAGTCTTTGCCCCGGTTCTCAGAAGTAGTTCATAGAAGAAAGATTCATATGTCGGGTCACAAGCTGACTAGGCCTGCAAGTTGCCAACGTTTCACGCACTTTCGCAGCGAGAGGTAAGTTCTCCTTGGTCGGGTTTTCACAGTACCTTATTTTGAAGAACAAGATGCAGCTGAGGACTTCTGTGCCTAGCAGTTCCTGCAGATCTTACTGTTCCTGAACCTCAGTCGTGGGGACAAGAAGAGGGATGTCGGGGGGACTCCTGCACTGCACTGGGACTGGTCACAGAGCTGGCAAACTGGCAAATCTTCGATTCCGGTAGCTGTCGTCAAGCACACAAAACGGGTGTCCTTCTCCCTGGCTATTCGGTTTCCTGCAGAACACCGAGTAAAATACAACCAGCTCAGAGAATGGTGTCCAGGTGGCTTACGAGTGGATTGGTCCCACCAACTCAAAAAGGAAGAAGTCGTCCTTGAAGGGCTTCTCTGTCAAGATGAACTTGGCGATTCGGCCCCCAGGAGGGCTTCACCGGGCAAACCAATGGTCCAGGAGTTGCAGCAGCCGTCCTCTTCCAGCTCGTCTTCGGTTCTTTCGTTCCAGTGGTCGACTCTGCCTACCAAGCCAAGAGACTTGCCTTTTAAACAGTTTTCTCCCATTCATTCCAGCATAGCTGCCACTCACCCAGCAGGGTGGCTGTCCTTGCCGGACAGTCAGCCAGCCAATCACGCCAGAGTGCATTTGGGTTGCCTAGGAGACCAACGACAGGGAGTTTCGAGCACCTCCCTCACTTCCTGCCCACCCCAAACACACAGGCGCCAGAGGCGGTCTTCAGTCCTGAAACCCGCCAAAGGCATAGGTACGAAGGGACCAAACCTGGTTTGGCGCACAGAGACAACCTCTAGAAGGACCTTTCCAGAAAGAAATGGCGAAAAAAGAAGACCGGGACCAGTTTAAACAAATGGGGCTCAGACGCCATCTTGAAAAACATGGCTCCTGCGATTTAACGCTACCGATGTTCGCGGCCGGGAAAAATCATGGTAGTTCGTTGTAAAACTACTGCCACCAGCCATTTCGATAGGAAAGGGTAGCATTTGTCTGCTACATGAGTATCTAGACACAGTAGATACTAGGTAACCCCTCCAGCACTCTATTGTAAAATAGGGTGTGCTGGGTTACTTTCTCTGGGAAACAGTAGTTTATCCCACAGAAGGTATTTAAACCTTGGGAAAGCCTGAAAGGCTTCCCTGTGCCACTGCACAGAGGGTGCTGTGTGACACACGTGAAACAATGATGCCTGTGGAGTTGTCTAAAACTCCATAACCAAAGAAAACACAAGAGTAAAACACACAGAATTAAAAGTTCAAAGTCCCAAAGTTTAGCAAAAGAGCTGGAGGGCTCCAAGGTGGGAGGAATTGGCATATTTATGAGAATTCTCCCTAACTCTGGGTGCCGGATAGAGGGGGCTAGGGACTGAGAAAAGGAGTGTGAGGGGCAGAGAAGAGGAGTTCGAGGGGGCTGGGTGATCGGAAAAGAGGTGCGAGGGGCTGAGAAAAGAGGCGGATGGGGCCGAGAAGAGGGGGTGCGTGGGGCAGAGAAGAGGGGGAACAATGTGGCTGGGGGCTGGAAAAAAGGCTTATGTTACCTTTAAATTTGCTGCTGTGCTGCTGTATAACAGGAGAACGCTCACCTGACTTCCTATTCCAACCGCCTGACTTCCTGTTGTCCCGTCCCAGCAAATCAATGAGTGGATTGGTCGGGATCAGTAAGTCAGGCAGCCACGGCGGACAGGAAGTCGGGCCATCAAGCTCCTGTTATGCAGTCAGCACTTCAGGAGTGTGTTTTTTTAAGGGGGTGGGTGGTGTATTGCAGGCATCTGGAGGGGTTTGTGGCCGGCCCTTGCTTTAGGCAGGCACCGACCCGAGAAGAGGGTGAGGCCAGAGCCAAAGTTTTAACAAATAAACAAAACTTCAAACCCACGCCTCTCTGGGTTCACCCAGCTCTAATTGTAGAACTGCTGACCGCGTGCGATAACCTGCGGGGCATTTTACAGCAAAGAACAATTTAAAGTGCCTATCACTGTAAAACATGATACAAAAAAAAGAAAATGTCTATCCCGTTTGAGGAATAGATATGCAAGTGAGAAAGCAGCAGTTGATATTGCTGTTACACTTGAAAATAAAGTGCATGACAGGGTCAGGAAAGACCCTGTCATGCAATATGCGCACCCCCTGTTGTCTTTTTCAAAAGCAAACGATGACGACAAGCAAGCGAACCTCCCCACTCATTCTTCTTGTTGGCTATCAAGTCTTAAACGTACAGTTGCAAACCCCAAAGGAGATTTTGTAGGGAGACATTACTTTGCATTCTGGTACTTCTACTCTTCCAATCAGGATGGGATAACATAACGCAATCATACTACTTTTGTTTAACGTATTTATATATTCATCCGGTTGATTTGCAATGTGATTTGTATACTTTTCTAGTAATCTCCATAAAACCGAGCATTTAATATTATATTGGAGTACGTTGGCCTAGCAGATCTCTCTGTATGGGGGGGAAGAATGCACATTTATTTCCCCCTAAACATACACGCAAAAGATCCTATCTCGGTTTAGCCGGTGAAAAATGTTGCTCATAACCAGGCTGTAAAGAGACATTTTGAGGCTCCATGCAAGATTAAATACCTGCTACAAATGCACTAACCATTCACTGTGCATGTTACAGTATTAGCAGCTCTGTAACTGAACTCTATTTTTAAAGTCATCCCTAACCCAGCGTTTTCGAATATTCGTTTATGACCCAATTTCATCCAACTCTACCTTTTAAAAGGCATTCGGCATCTTTGTAGCAAGTAGCTTTGAGAAGATAGGAGGTTGTTTAAAGTGTAGGCTGGGCCAAAGTCCAGGCTTCACCTCTTAACTCAATTGTGTGATCCTTGGTAAATCATTTAGCTTACTATGCCATATATGCTAGAATATGGGTGCCAAGTATGGGGTTTTGTTTGTGGGATATAAGGCAAGAAGTCATTTTTGGCTCTTGTGCTGCCCGGACCGAGGTTCAACTGCTTCCATTGCACTCTGAACCATATATTCCATCACCAGGCATTCACTGGTCAGAAACGGGCCATGCTAAGCCCTGCGTGTCCTGTTATTGCGGCAGTCTTAACCGTGACTTTGACCATTGCTGCGTGTGGCGGTAATGTAGTCTTATATAGTTCCTCTTCTGCCATTTTGACGGCTTTTGACACGTGTTTCAAGAAAAAAATAGTGGCGGGTAGCTAGAGCAGGGTAAAGGGCACGGAGCGAAAACTGAATTGTTGATGAGTGCAAATTGAAAGAGCCAGTTTCCCACGAGTGGATACGTTTTGGCGAATTTTCTGGTGAGGGCGCTTGGGGTGTTTGTATCCTGCTGTATACCAGGGTGGTGGGAAGGCGGAGGGGTTGTGAGGCAGGACATCGCGTATGGGCCTTTGCATGCGAGAGGTTGTGAGGGAGGAGGCCTGGTATGGGTATTGTGCCTGCGGTACTAACCATTAATGATCTGGCTCCTTCACCTCTGTGGTATGCCACAGTCGAACAAGGCCCCACAACTCCTAACTCGCCTCATCCTCAAATGAAAATCCTCAAGGGTGAAAAAGCATGCGGTTGTAGTGAGCGAGAAGGACGAAATGTTCTGCAATACATCCATAGGTACACCCAAAACTCTTCCAGTGCGCTTCAAAAAGAGGGCAGGATGCAAATCCTACACGGAAGAATGAGGCGCTGGGAGGACAATTTCAGAGGAATTTTAACAAATGCAGCAGTCAGGTTGGTGTGGTCATATTTTAAAGTCAGTCCTGAGGGCTAGAGCTTGAGGCATGGCATTAAGAATGTAGGCAACTGAATATAGAGCGAATTCAGTGAATGAACATCTACAAGCTAAGGAGGCAACGCCGTACAATGTTTTTAATGAGGCCAGCAAGTGGGCAAATATTATGTACAGTGAATGGCTAGGGCATGTGACACAGGTTGATAATCGCTCGAGGGCCCTTATGCTAGCGCATCATAGCCAGCCATGTGAAAGGTCGAAAAACAAGACATTTTTGCTGATAAAAATGAAAAAAGGCTGGCTATGTTTGGGGAAATAAGTGCGCTTTCTTGCAACCATACAGGACGAGCTCTTGGTGCACATGGGCTAGTAGGCTGTTCTATACTGTTTTATAGAGGTTACTTGAAAAGTAAAACCATATTATAAACCATTCTGACAAATATACAAATTCTTATGTTAAGGAAAATTAGTTTGACTCAGATAGTTGCCAGGGCTGCTCTCACAGAGTGGGGACATTAGAACATATGCTTTGGGAATGTGTCAGGGTAAGACATTTCTGGGGGAAACTTTGCACTATTTTCAACAATGCATTTGGGGCTTTCTCCGGATTATGAAACTCTCATTTTTGGAGATGATGAAATGTTGGATGATTTATGTGAAACACAGAATATGTGCTCGTTTAAGGGCTCCGCGATGGCATAAAAGCTAATAATGAGAGTATGGAAAACAAGGGTGTCTCCAAATGAGGAGGGTTGGTTTGATGAAATGTCGAAACTTGCAAATATGGAAAGGGTGATATACAATCATCAGAAAAAGAGTGCACCGTTTGTGAAAACCTGGGGTAGAATTTTAGATCTGTTCGGACACTGTAAACATGTTATTGAGGGTGGGGGTGGAGGGTGTTTGTTTTGGACGGTTGTAAAATGTATACATTGTTAATAAAAAGAAGGGAAATGAGTTTGAGCTTTGTTTTCACCAACCGAATGAAAGCCTACAAAATCTCTTCCTACATGTGTATGTGTATGCACTCATTTCACAAGAGTAAGAATCAGAGGATGAGAAGTGCCAAGGCCAAATCAAATTACCTGAAGCACAGAAGCAGGTGGGTTGTCACAGCCCTCTGCAAGGTGCTAGTCGGAGGTAGATAGATGTAGGTTTGTTTTGTCGTTTTATATGTAGCCTGCATTCTGCCTTCAAGATGCTTCCATGTCGCCTTGACAGGATAGCCCTTAGGAAAGCTGTAAGCTTCAAAAGGAGAAGCAAAAGAGGACTCCTTCTCCATCCTGCAAAGAACCTATGAAGCATCATACCCAGGTGACTCTGCACACTGCGTGACCACCAGGAAATCCCTAAAAATCCTCAATTGGATTGGTCTTGCTTTCATGCCTTTTACAAGGCATGAGATGTGGCACAAAGACCGTTCATCGAGCATAGGCCTAGGATGGGCCATGGACAACTAGAAATCGCCATCCACTATAAATTGCAGGAATAAACCAAGTACGAGGACCTACTGGCGTGGTAAACATCCTCCATACAGGATCCCCATTGACCTGCTCACTGCAATCTCCGCTCCATCTTATAGTATATACATTGCTTTCCACACAGACAGACACTGCAGCAGGTGGTCTGCTACAAGCCCCCTCGCTCGCTGGCACTAACACTAGACCACATCTATGAGTCCACCTCACAGAGCGAGCTCCCAGCGATGGCTCTGCAGTCCAAGGCTAAAACTCCCTGGTAGTGAGTAGAGCTGGATACCAACATCTGGGGTTCCGGTCTGGATACAAACACCCCAAGTGACCTCACCAAGAAACATCTATAAACATACTAGCCACAGGAAACTGGATCTTCCAATTTGCACTTATTACACTTCTGAGATCACTCAATGCCTTCCCCTCTGCTCCCACTAACCTTCAAACTCCCTTTCGTCCAAGCACGTGTCAAGATACCTTCACATAGCAGAAGTGGGGCTCTATAAGACTACATGCTCCTCTTGTTACAAATAGGTGGAGCATAGACTGGTGCTAGCCGTTTTCCCACAGCCACAATAATCGACAGAAGAAGCCAATTACCTGAGCAGGTGCCCAAACAACAACTCACCAACCAATTCTACTAGGTACATATAACACACCACTACAGTGGACACTGGCCGCAGGCATGGCTACCCCCGCATACATCAGTATACAGGAAGGACTATGCCAAAATGTGGTTGTGCTGTTCACACAATTCTCTGCCTACTTACACCAGACTATGCCTCAACACCTCCGAAATCAGAATGCAGCGCATACCTATGACATATTTGGGCACGCTGAACACATAGCGAGTCTCTAGCACTCACGCCATCTCCTGACTCCTCCGAGCATCCATCCACATGCCCGACAGCATGGGTTGCTCGTTACCGGAGCCTGGTCAGCCCAGCTAAGCCTTACTGGGCCAAATGCACACACACATCCCAATCTTACAAGATTACCTCCAACACTCTGGGCTTCGGTCCCCCGAGGGCGTTCCCACTGACAGCACATTGAGACTATAATAACGGTAAAATGTGCTATATAAATGACAAGTACAATACAATACATGGCATTACATCACTGCCACATGCAGCAATGGTAAAGCACGGTTAAGACAGCCATAGTAAAGAAACAAGCGCCACAGGGCCGGTTTCTAGCTAGTGTCCCTGGCGATGAAAGATCTAGGTCACAGTGGAAAATCAAGCAGTTGGACCTTTGTTCTCACAGCAGCCAACACCCAGTGCATGTTCTCGAAGATTGCTGCAGTTCCTGTACCCGAATTCCGACTTTTTTCGCAGACTGGTGTCATTTATCGAAAGGGTGCAATGAAAATGCTCCAGTAACAGGCAGACAGGTCTCCTTCCCTACAATTGAAGCATAACCCCTGTGTTCACAATGTGTCTATCCATACAACACGAGTGCAACTGCTGGGCTATATTCACGAATAATAGAAGCACATGGACGCGCACTCACAGTGAATTCTGAACAAGTGCCCTCTCTGCCACGCTCACTGGGGACCTTTCTAAGCACTGCTGCGACATATTTTCACCACCTCTCCAATTTCTCCTCCTGTTTCATTTGCTGGATTGCATGCACTTTATTTTACAATAGTGTGTTGAAAGTAAATAATACGCTCCCACGAGAAGGGGTGAGGGCATGCAGCGCCAACCAACGGCAAAGCAGGCTTTAGAAAAGCACATGGACATCAAAATGATTAAGAAAACAGATCACATAAGAGAAAGAAAAGCTAAAGAAACCTCAAAGAAAGAAACCGAAAAAAGTAATGAAAAGAAAGGGGGTTAAAAAGAGATCAGAGAAGAACTAGATCAAAGTACGAAAGAAAAAAACAAATAGAAAAAGATCGAGAGAAAGCGTGATATAAAGAAAGAGAAAAAGAATGGCAAAAAAAGGAATATGTTGAAAGTCTGGCTACGATTCCAGCTTCCCTCTCCCCCACACACAGATATTTCCCAATGCTGTATTAGGACGGTGTGAGGAATTCGACCAATCTCAACGTTGGGTCTGCGCTCACCTAGGGTTTTTTGAAATTTTAAATTAAATTGAATGATGGTAGATCAACCGCCAGAAAACGTGTGGGGCTAATCTGCACACATTTTCCTATGCTCACCGCACAACATACGCATAGACCCGTGTACTATGGGTGGAAACAGTCTACATGCGCAATCACCCCCCCCCAACCCCGTCATTTAGTTGGTATCTGACAGGTGGAGTACACAATGCATCTCCGGAAGGGGGAGGGCCAAATCTTCCCTCTGCCATGGCCAGCCTAATTCAATAACAAAGGCTCCATAGATCCACCCTGTGCTTTTGTTGAGCCCTGTGGCTGGTGGCAGCACTCAGATACTAATCAAGAGTTTAAATCAAACAGGCCCACAAGGGGCCTGGCTGGCGACGCAGCGAAAATGCAATTACCCAATGATCAAAGGGACTGTCCAGTCAAGGTTATATACAGATATCTACTTTATTATTATCACAACAGACAGTTCTAGCAGCACCACGAAAAACAACCCAACCTGTAAAGGAATGCAGAGGACAGACCGTTTCAAAGAAGGAAACAGGATGCACTCTGGATACGGACAGAAATGTAGTTGGTATAGTAATTAATAGCAATAGTTCATGAATTGTCACTATAGGCCTTCGGAGAAGGACCATGGGGACAGAACCACAATGTAACTTGTGCTTGTAGGTGTTCGGTGCTCGACAGAGTCGAGTCGGTTTCAGGGCGCTTTGCACTTCATGTTCCAGAGTTCTAGAAGGGAGGTGGCTGCGGGTATCAGGCTGCAAACAGTTCGGCAAGTGAAGCTGGAAGTATGGCTACAGCCAGGCATACTTGTCGGCTCGGGGTCAGGAATCATCTCAGTGCTAGTTGGTGGTTCTGAAGCACTGGTTGAGGCATCACGGGTGGCTTTAGCTGCTGTGGCGTAGCAGTCAGTGGTGCAGTCGCTTGCAGCTTGAGGGGATCAAAAATGTCCTTTAAGGCAGACATCGGTAGATGCTGGTCGATGCACTCCTCCTAGCTTCTTCTCTGGGCTTGTGTCATCCTTTAAAGCAGACGGCCCAAAGCTGAGGAGAGTGTTGCAGGCAGCTGCCTTGTCCTTAGTTTGGCTCAGAGACAATCTGGCACTTCCCACCTAGGAAGCTTGCTGCAGAGACTAGCTGGGAACGACGTGTGCTGGCTGGGTACCGGTTCTGGAGCTGCTGGAGGGTCCTCTGGATTCGGTATGTCCCTCTGTTCCCTGGGAGTTCTTCTTGTTACTCCTTGCAAAGTCGTCAGATCATCTGCCAATGGTGGTGTGGGCCTGTTTGAATTAAACTCTGATTAGTATGTGAATACTGCCACCAGCTAAACACATTTTCTGGAGGTTGATCTACCATCATTCAATTCCATTTAAAATTTCAAAAAAGCCCAGACGAGTACACACCCACCGTGCGAATGGTCGAATTCCTCACACCAACCCGTAAGTTCTCAGCCAACACTATGTGGTCTTTGTCTCATCTTACAAGAATACCAAACTTGGAGGAGCGTGACGTGCCATTCTAGCAAATGAACTATGGACCTCCCCAACTACCATTACATCCACATCAGCTGAAACATCCCAAACCACGAAGAAGAACCTGCTATCCACCATCGACAAATAGATTCAAACACGCCAGCGATACGATTAGCACACTTTAAAATGCCAGTGGATCTCCCTCCTTCATTGCACCCTCTGCATCTAACGCAGCCTCCCAACTGCCTCTTCTGCCCCCGCCCACAATGTTGACACTCCTTTTACCCCGACAGATCTCACTTACTACAGACCAGTGTGTGCCAGATGATTGTGAAATTTTTTGAGACGAGTCGCACTCCAAGTCCAACTAATTGATTTACTTCAATTATTACAAAAGTGCATTTTACATGCATTTAGATGACTCCGCCCACGATAATCTCTAAATCACCTGTCTGGGCCTGGGAATGGTTCACCTAAGATGGTTTAAAAACAGCATTAACGATCACCGTCCAATATTCGACCACAACACAGTTGGCTCCCCGGCCAGACCCCTCTAATCAATCTTTGAACCCTTGCATGCTGTGACAAATCAAACTCTGGAAAATATGTGGGACTTAGAAGTATATGTTGTCATCCTTCCCCCGTTTGTTGCCAAGCGCCCTGGTTCTGACCAGAAGCATCACTGAAGATTGT
Source organism: Ambystoma mexicanum (assembly GCF_040938575.1). Classification (NCBI taxonomy): domain Eukaryota; kingdom Metazoa; phylum Chordata; class Amphibia; order Caudata; family Ambystomatidae; genus Ambystoma; species Ambystoma mexicanum. Next base: position 616,318,399 of record NC_090931.1, on the reverse strand, counting down.
TGGTGGGGACCCAGTATTGGTTCATTAAGGTGGGCTTAGCATACACCAATCGCTGGGGGCCCATTTGGCTTTAAAAGAGGGCTGAACCCCTCACTGAACAGATCATCTGAAGACTTTGCAAGGAGTAAGAAGGACTCATTTGGACCCGATCTGAAGGTACAGTCTATCTTACATCTTCCGCCAGTGAAGAAAGGCCAGGAGTTCCAAGAGGGAAGCAAGATCTCTCCCCTAAACATCTCCCAATGAACAGAGGGAGATACCGGACTCAGAGGACCAATCCAGCAGCTCCAGAACTGGTACCCAGCCAGCACACAGCGTGCCCTGCTAGGTTCTGACAGCAAGCTTCCTAGGTGGGAAGTGCCAGAGTGTGTCTGGACAAAGGACAAAGCCATTGCCTGCCAACACCCTCCTGAGCTTTGGGCCGTCCGCCTTGAAAGGACAAGCCCTGCGAAGAAGCTAAGAGGAGTGCCACAAAAGCAACATCCAGCGCCCATCTTTTTAAGGACAATTTAGAGACAGTCGAGTCCTCGAACCGCATCCGGCTCCACCGCTGCTGTCATGCTGCAGTCACCAGAGCAGTCTGAGAAGCTTAAACCAGCATTCCAGATCAGTCAACCACCACAGAGACAATGATTTGTGGCCATGAGCTGCAGCGCCGGACAGCCTGCAGACGTCCGTCCAGCCTCGCTTGCCGAACCGCCTGCTGCCTGGGACCCGCAGCTGTCTCCCACCACCAACTCTGTCTGACTGGCTGTGAAGCGTCCTGGAACCGCCCGATGCTGTCCAGCACCAAGGACTTCTTCGGCACCAGGTACACTGTGGCTCTGCCCCCCTGGTCCTTCGCCGAAGGCCCAGAGCGACAGCTACAACCCTGTGCCTGCTTGGTGCTTGAAACAAATAATTTTGAACTATAAAACTGATTACTTTACCAACTACCCTCCTTTGAAGTATGGGGTTTGAAGACAGATTTTCGTCTCTTACAATTCACATACTTCCCTGCTCTGAAAGGGGTGGTTCCAGGCAGGACATTCACTGCCCTTTCAAACAAAGGAGGGGTGTTAGTACCAAGTTGACACATTGCATTACAAAGAGGTGACTGGCGTTTGGTCTCCATTGTCACTCCCTGCACCAAGGCCTTCCCTGAGGCCGGGTAATTAACATTCTTCAGTATTCACTGCCACCAGCAAGGTTTCACAATGGAGATGGAAATCCATGGGGCCTCAAAATTGTAATCAGGCTGCCCATGGCCAAAAGCTTTTGATGTTCCCACAGCTGTCAGGTGTCAGCTAGACATGTCAGGGGAGGGTGGCGCTGGTAAGCCATGTCCTCCCAGAGTACACGACTATTTTCTGCTACTGCGGTGAGCATGGAAAATGTGTGCAGGAATGGCTCCATCGTTCATTCTTTTCAAAACAAACAAACAAGCCCCAACGAGCGCACTTTTCCCGAGCAGATGGTCGAATTCCTCATACATGCAACTATAATATGTGCCCTATTGTCATTTCCCGACAGACTGGAGGGACACTATTAATTGCCACTAACCCGCTCTCACTAACATCTCCGTCCACACTCACCTACTCTGCCACGCACACGTTGCCATTTCTTGATTCCCCCGCACCCCAGTTTTTGGAAACAGAACTTTGCTCCTCTTCAACACCATACACACAAACCGCTGAAACCTAGCATCATGGACGGACGAGGCTCCCATCTGGATGCGATTGCCTCGTTGCCCTAGACCCAGCCACGAGCGGACAAGGACACTCCCGTATAAGACATTGTTAATTCAAGCAATTGAAAGTGAGGGGCCTGTATTCTTTACAGCCCATTTATAATATCCTTACTTTATACACGAACGTAGCATTATCATCTGAAGGCTCTTGTCTTTAATGTACAGCGCACTCGCACACATCTTTAAAATAATGGGAGGTATGGACATCCGCGATAAGGACTCTCCCGTGTTAAAGCGGGGGTAACTACCACCACTTTAAATTTAACCCGTAATCCTTCCATTTTATTAAACAATCATTTTAAATTGAATTCACTGGTTGAATAGGACACTGATGAGACGTCTTTTATCATCTCTCCTAGGCTATCACCTAGTGCGAGACAAGCATTTATGCTTATTACACCTCCCAAAGCAGGACACGGGAGTGTGACAGACAAAGACCACTGGTAAAGTATGAAGTCTAGATGCACTATAGGTTCATTCACTTTTTATTAAACTAATGGAATAGGACCATTGATTAGGCAATTATAGTGATGTATGTTATTGTTTTATGTAGGTTATCCAGCATTGTGAGTTGATAAGAGACTGGGTCACAGAAGTACCAGAGCAATAAGTTATTGTTTGATTGACAAAACACCTTGTGAGGTTAGTCAATTTTGGACATACTTCATAAATTTAAAATGGAGAATATTAAAACACTGACACTAAAATATGCACTATTATTAATGTCAGATACACAGAAGAATGTGAACAGAGACTATTAGTTACAATTTTATGTTGAACAAGCCCTGATGGATGGCATATCCGAAACACGTCGGCTAATTGTTAAATAATTGAATTCGAACCAGAATGTTAAAACACTGTATAAAACAGATGAACATTTGTGTACGTGAAGGATAACAGAAGGTCATTAGACCCCACTAGAGTGCATAGGGGTTACGTGTTGGTGACGACAGGGTATATGTCCGATGGGAATTTGCCCACGCACTGTGCACAGGTACTTCCCCAACAGCACGCATAAACACAGCAGCGGGGCAATCCTACAAAATCAGTTTTCCCACTAACCTTACTTCCCCATACAGCCCTCTTTCTGTTCCACCAGGGCACCCAGAAACCTTGAAGAAGGTGGTGGTGGTGGTGGTGGTGGTGGTGGCGGTGGTGGTGCATTGTGCGGTTAACAGCAACAGAACAGAACACTGAATTGTTTGCCCTACATTAACTGTTTCTCAGCTGTTGTTGCTCATTAGCATTGTAGGTTATGGTGTACTCAGGAGACCCCAGGCCGGCCCATAGAGCAGAGGTTTGCTCCGAGGTACATCAAGACGAGATAGCTGCACCTTGAGATGGATGGGGGTGCAGATTTATTACTCCAACACTAATCAATAAGGACAACTCAATGGTTTGGCAAAGGGAGTACGTTTAATGACAAGTGCAACAAACGGGAAGTCATGGCAATCAGCAGTGATGCGATAGTCCGTCTCACTTCAACTCCAACGAACTTCATACAAATCATAACTTTTATACTCAAAACGCGTCATAATTGACGTGTAACACTCAAAAGTTAACATGCAATTCTATTGGTTAGGAAAACGTAACTTTAATATAGGTACTATATCTGTATATGGTAACGGAGTGAGAGGATTGGGTAAATATTGTCAGGTGGGCGTCTAAGCCCTTCCTTCAAAAATGAATACTGTAGACGTCACTAAAAGTACGACATCCCATTGGTTCTACTAACTATAGGACCCTAGATTATTTGGTCCATTGTGATTGGGCTGGCACCAACCACATGCATACATTTCCACTTTGCTTAGCAGCACGCAGAACGGTCAGCCAGGTGCAGGGTGCCTCCTCAGCTACCCCGGCCTTCCTCCAATTAAGGTTACAATCAATCATCGCTTCAGCAACTATGTGTCAATTATTTTACTGCGGTTGGCCTCGTAACTGCATCTTCTGCCTGGAAAAGTTCTGATATCTCTGTCTGGGCAGATGCCAAGCGTAGGTGTGAACCCGTGCTCCTTCTCGTTCGGCTGGTCACGTGCTACCCACACCATGCATTTGTCTAGTTTTTCTCAATTTGTGCATTAATTCTTATTCGGCTTGCCACCTGCCTACGCCTCCTTATCTCGACCTTTCAAAGACATGATATTAGATTCTTAAGTTTCAATTATATGTAGCTACTGTTCGTTCCTCCTATGGTATGACTTTGGCTCTCCTGGCACGAGTTGCATCTGCCGAGTTTCGATTGAGCCATCTTTTCTCCTTTTGCTTAGAATATGAATCTTGTCTTGTTTGGCCTCTAGTAACCTGAGTTGATTTTGCTTTTCGTGCAACGTGGCATCGCACTTTTAACATTGTGCTTTGTTTTGAGGTACATTATGTAAAATGGCGCTTGCCGCGCTATTCTTCTACTTAGCATAGCAAGCCGTACTGTTTTCTTAGCTTTCTTGCGGTTCCAAGCATATGTGCAGGTGTTAGCTGGTTGAATATCTTCATCCTGCTTACAGCTTAAGCTTCTTTGTGTCTCAACATGGTTTTCTTCCTTTGGGTTCACAATATATTTATTCATGGTTTTTCGTCTCTGTGTGTCATTTTTTGGTTGTCATTTCTTCTATCTGAGTCTGTCCGGGCTCTCGCAACGTCACCATTCATCTTCCATTAAAGGATAGTTCCGGGATTTTTTTTTTATTGTCCCTACGGTTCGGCCATGTGTTTTTAAGCATAAATCGGTAGATCGTAGAAAACTTTCCTATGGACCTTACCCGACTTTTCGTCCATTAACGCACTCGAAATCAGCCGCCATTTTATGATAATCCTATCATTTCCCCCCATCGCCCTGGCTCACCTGCTTTTGCGGCACTAAATCAAATCCCCCGCCCCTGAGCCTGACATCAGCAGACGCGTACCGCCCATTTCCCAACGCCAAAGCACGTTTCGTGTCAACAATCGCTGCGCCTCAGCTAATGAAGTGTCGCCATGGAAATGGCAGGACGCCTCTTTCCTCAATAAGTATAAACACACCGTTTCACAACACACAGCAGCAGATTTTCGATTCCATTCCTCTCTCTGTGTTACTTTGAGTATTCTGTGACTCGTTTCTGTGCTCTGGTCAGCTACCTTCGCCGCTTCTAGGCCTTGTGAACACCTGTACCATCTCTGTAAATTATTTTACTTTCTTTACCACACAATGGCTACAATAATGCCGTATATGTACGAGCCCGAGTACACCGAGGAAGAACTACTGGAAAGGCAAGCACGCGAAAACGATGGGGATTCGGACGGCAGTTGGGAGGACCAGTCAACGGATGAAGAGCCTGGACCATGTCGCATGGACGGCGTCTCCACCTGGTGCAAGTGCAATCGGTGCGAGCTAATGCCAACTGAGGAGGAGAACTGCTGCTGCCGTGAAAATTCCGGGTGCTTGGCCTACATTTCAGAAGGCGAGCCAAGTCCGCAATGCATCACCGAGCTGCCAGAGTTCAGGGAAGCCTGCCTCTCACGGACCGTGTTGAGGATGAGGATGATGATGGTGCTTATGCACGAACTTCGCGGCACTGTTCGTCCGCGTAATCCGAGTAACGAGTAAGTATACTCTCGTTTTGATGCAACATACAGACCGTTGTGGTGGCCTAGTGCCTCGTTGTTGGAACAGCCATGCGATTATCAGTGCGACCGAAGAGCTTATTTTATCGTAAACCAACACCCTGTGTACTGCACACGAACATCGCTTGCCTCAAGACGAACTATTTTGGATCGAGAGCAAAGAAAAATGCAAATCGCTGAATATTCTCTACAAATTTGATGTCCAATAAATGTACTTTGCCAAATGTACAATCTTGCAGTTTGCTTTTAAACCACAGTTTCATATTCCGAATTGTGGCGCGCTGTGTTGTGAGCTGATCTGTGTTGATTTCCGGGTTCTGTGTGGAGTCGCGTAGAAGACGCCTGGGCGCGTTTGCCTACGCAGCACAGTCACGTCACGGATAGAGGCGGGGAATATGAATGTTTTGATAAAGTCTGTTTCAGGGGCGGGGGATTTGATTTAGTGCCGCAAAAGCAGGTGAGCCAGGGCGATGGGGGGAAATGATAGGATTATCATAAAATGGCGGCTGATTTAGAGTGCGTTAATGGACGAAAAGTCGGGTAAGGTCCATAGGAAAGTTTTCTACGATCTACCGATTTATGCTTAAAAACACATGGCCGAACCGTAGGGACAATAAAAAAAAAGTCCCGGAACTCTCCTTTAAGGCCTTTTTGGTTTCTTCCGGGACGGTACTTAGGCAATCTTCAATTCGTCTCATTTGTTAGTAGGGTTTTCTCAATGGATACCTTACTGTCCATGGTTGTCTGGGTATTGGTACTTCAATAGGTGTTGCTCTTCTATTAGGTACTGGGCAGAGCCCTACTGCGGCTCTCTGCTTGTTTATTTACTCATCATACGACACATATTTCGGTGTGAGCGTTCCTGGTACTTCAAAATGGGAGACTGGAGTGCAGGCTTTATTTGGGACCTCCTCTACACTGGTTTGGTGTAGATGAATAATTTGACCAGTTTAATTGGTGCCTCACAGGATCTCCTCACTTAGCATGCTAGAAACATATTTTGGCACGGTACAAACCATCTGACCCAACACTAAATCCCTCTCAAACACATTATTTGCAGACCAGCGATGCCACTTGCATATGACAATTTAAAATCCCTCCCACAGACAGAAAACTACACCTCTACAACCAGCTTACATATCACCACCCCCCTGAATGCACTCTAGCACCATGGGTACATAAGGCTGCCATCGGGACACAAAAAGTCTCTGTGCCCTCGACTCAGACCACCTGGACACAGACCTGCAAAGAGTACCCAAGTACTTCCAAACTGCACGTATCAACACAGCAGCAAAACAGTGTTGTATACTTTCCTCTCTACCCGGTAAGCTGACCCGCTTTTCTTTTTAGATCCGCCTGAAGACCATGCAAATGGCAGTGATGCATTGTATGGCATAACAGAACATGCTATCATTTGAACTCGAGAAAGGCATCAACGCACGTTTCACAAAGCCACTGCACTGCGCCTCCAGCTTCACTGCAGCTGTAAATTCATTTGCGGTGTCGTAGTTCGCGTTTTCTTCTGCCACACCAAGAGGCCCATTCTAAGGGCAAATGTATTGTGCTTCACAAATACCACATGTTGAACCGTGACCGGGCACCTCTGCCTCGCCTGGCGGCAGTACAAAGCTCCACCTGCTTTGTTAGACAATACACTGCAGCTTGCAATTTGCATGACAGCCCTGGCCTCAACTTACACTATGGGGAATCGGAGGATGCACTGGATCACAACAATGTTGAAAGATCTACTCTGGAGTCCCAAGGAGGCATTTTAACCTTCCTTCCCAGTCTTTCTCAACTGCTTCCTGTACTTGCAGAAAGTGCCTACCAATTAACCCTGGTCAGTGCGTCTCATCGGGTACACTTAGCTCTGAAAATAGACCGCAATCGTCGCACCCCCCACCACGTCATCAATAAGTAACGAGGTGCACGCAACATCGCGAGTACAACCCCACTAGGCCCCTATCGCATGAGCAGCCAACACAGCCTTAATACTGCCGGAATCGGGCGCTCAGCCGCGAGACAGAAGGAGTGTCTTGCACAAAATGATTAGACTGTTCGGGAAAAAGGCAGGAGCCACAGAATTCACTTCTTCGGCACAATCCATGAACCTCCTTCATGAAAAATAAAACGCTGCTTTGTACTAAATACCAGGCAACAAAAAAAATAGTGGAGCTTCCAGCTGCAGCGGAAAGTTCATTTTAGATTATGCACAACAATTCCCAAAACCATTCGACATATGCGCATTCCGCTCTCTTTTACGGCTCTTAACTTTCTGATACAAACCTTTCAACCTACCCAGGTCCTCGCCCACTTCTGCATCCACGCTAGATGCCGCCCCCTGCCCCCCATTATCTCACTGACTGAATTTCTCGGATCTCTATCCTACCCGAAATCTCCACCAGCCCCGCTCTCCCTCGCTCCTTTTCTCTACTAGCCCGACATGACTGGAATGCTCTCACCAGATTATCAGAGCCATTCCATTAGAGCAGCCCTTTAAAACTAAACTCAAACTCCACCTGCTACCGTCTGAAATATCAGATGCGTATCCAGGATTGTCTAGCTAGTGGGGCCAGAAGCTAGTGTAGTTGTACCACAGTGATATTAACATCTGTAATTGCCCGCCCACACAGTGCTGCTGAGTGGGCATCCCTTAATTCTTATGCCTGGAGCGACCACCTAACCGCACTTCTGCCCTCTTCTCCCAAAAGCAAATCATGGCATGTACGTCACTGGCCCTGTGCACTTTTAAGTGTCATATTATTTAGGCGTGTACTCCTGCCCTTGTGCTTGTTCCCACACTCCCCCCTTCATCTCCAGGCCGAAGTCACCGGGTGCAATTACGCCTATTGCAAAGGCTGCCGCCCGCTGTTATTGTTACCATGTCCCATTTCATGTTGAAATGACATCCGGCTGCTTAACAGTCCAAAGGCATACTTTAACATTAGGGACCGTTAATGTACACTCATGTTCTAATACACATTTTTAGTATTGTTCCCCCCATACCCCTCCCCCGCCCCCCCTCCCCCCAACTCATTTTCAATAGCAGTGAACAAATTCCCTCACATTACGTTGAAAAGGGCGTGCGTAGCTTTTTTTTTTCTACAACTGTTTGCTGAGCGTTTTACAATTGGGCAGAACAGACTGGAGGTGTGCATTATTCGCCAGGTAAATGGTGTCTTTGATTCGGTGGGAGTGAAGGGTACCAGAAGTTGGTGGAGGGGTCAAGGCGTGTGTCCCGACTTCACCCCGGCTGCCCTCCCCCACCAGCAAGATTTAAGATCCCAAAGCTAAAAGGGCTAGGCCTTTGGCTTCCCACCTTATAGGCGTGTTTGTTTTCCTGAAGGGACTTGACCCCGTGACCGGCCTGGTGCATTCTTGTGTTTGATTGGGGACACAGAGTGCAGCCTTCCCTTGAAGAAGTCCATGTGTTCAGGGCCATCAGCCCGCCAATGGCAGGATGGGAAGAAAGGTCTCTGGAGTCAGACAGAGGGAGAAGAGATTCGAAGATGGCTGCGGGGGAGGGGATGCAAAAACTTTAGGCACGTATCCCCGCCGTACACCTTCGGACTGCGGGTCTTTCTGCAGTTCGGGAAGTGCTCGGGGTTCTATGGAGCTGCTTCATGTGCATAAAGTAACACATCTTCTACAATGTGCAAAAAGTCGTCTCAGCTATGCACACAAACGCATTCTCATTGGTCAACCCTACACACTAAAACATTGTCGCCGACAGCAACATTCTCAATTACGGCAAATCACCAAAACATCCCCAACGACAGCAATTCATCAAAACATTCACAGTGGTGGCCTTTGCATGCCAAAACATTATCGGCCCCATGCACAAAACAAGCATTGGCAATGCCAACAGTTGGAGCTTTTGTGTAGGCTTGTTGCAGGGACTGCCGTTGTGGTATTAACTGGCTATTGATAGCAAGTGTCACAATGGTGAAAGTACATGGGCATCTAACAGCAGTGCCTAGCAAATGTCTAATACGTTGGTAATGCTTGTTTTTAACAGGATTTCAGTGAAGGACCAGCATAGTGCTTTTCAATAGTGGTTGAAGCAAGACCTGGTTATGACATTTTAATTAGACCAGTAGTGCATTTACAACTTCAAAAAGTAATTAACTGTCAGAAGACTGCTTTGAATAAACACTGGCAGGCACTTGTGCAAAGTTTGACAGTAGGGCTTGATTAAGCAAGCTCAAAGGGTTCCCATGAGGAGGCGCTTGGGGGCAGAGGGACAGGAACTGGGTGGGAATGGCCATGGGTATTAGCATGGCCATGGGCAGTCAACTGATGGACAAACAACCAAAGCCCACCTACAAGCTTTGTGTCCCTCTGCAAATGCCATTTCGCCCCATCTGTACTCTAATGCAATAGTTTCGGCTGAAAAGCACCACCTATTAGCCCAAACTAAACGTTTGCAGTGTTCTGCCCTGGACACCATGACACTCTCACTGGCTGGCCCTGTACATGAAAATATTCTCAATGTTACACCTTGCACGCCAAAACGTTCTCATGATAAGGCCTTCACGGCAAAAAATTTCCATTGTTGGGCAGTGCTCACCAAACCATTCTTAATGTCCAGGGTCACCAAAAACAATGCCAACTTTGAGCCCAGCTCAAAGCATTGGCAATGCCCAGACATGCTCACCAAAATAATGTCAATGGTGGGAGCTCTCCACCAACTGACAATCTTTCCATGGCCCAAGGACCCCAAGGCCACCATTTCATTATGAGTGTCTCTGGGAATCAATGCGTCTCCATCACAGCACTGAGATCCTCACCCGTGGCCAGAGATGGGCCTTGCCACCAGTTCCTGCACCTGCATCACCCACACCCTCTCACTATTTGACTTCTGAGAAACGAGTTCAGTTTGTAAATAATCCGTAATCACTTATGAGAAGTTATTTGGTGCCAACCACCACTCCTTCATACAAGTGAACAGACACATACTCTTTGTTGAGCTCTCCACAGAAGATGTCGATGGACCAGACGCCCACCAACATTTCCTTCTTGGATGGGTACCACTAAAGAGATCTGTGGGGTGATTGGTCATCTAATCTCAAAAGAAAAAAGGTTGATATTGATATTTTATTTGTATCGCACTCGTACACCCAGTGTCAGAGCGTGACGAGGTAAAGAAGGGAAACGGGAGAACAAACAACGATCTTACTAGGCACAGTGACATTGAGAACGCGCAAGTGCATCAGAGAGGGAAGGGGGTAAAAGAGCATGGGAGGGGGCGAGGTGGAAAGTGCTGAGCAAAAAGAATAAAAACAAATGAAACATAAATAATAAAAACACAAACAGTGGTAGTGCAGCCAGCAAGTGGTGAGTGCTGGGTTTAAGGCAACATACAGGGTGCGTTTCATAAGTGCAGGAAACAGAGGTGGGGGGACTGAAGGGTTACAGATACAGACCCCAGTGCAAGGGGTTGCCAGGAGGTTCAGTAAAAACAATCCCAAACTGCACCCTAGACCAATTCAATCCTGGATGAACGCCAATATGCTCTCCATGACCGAGTCCAAAACAAAATGTCTTACTTTACATCCTCCCGCCGAAATCCGATACCCTGGGATCACAAAATCTTCGACCTCAAAAGCTAAAAGTCTGGGAATGATGCCCCACCCATTTTTTTCGTTTTTGGCCCACATCAACTCAACACAGACCATTTCACCCTAAAGCACCTCGGCAACAAAAATAAAATGTCTCTTGCTTTCAAATCTTTGTTTGTAACAATTACAAATCACCCCAAAATTGAATAATTGTGATGCCTTTCCAAAATACTTGACCCTGGTTCACAAAGCCTTGGATGAAAACATCCTGAACTACATCTCTAAACTATTTTCTTTGCAGCAACCATTTAAGTTCTTAGTCCTTCCAGAAAAAAAAATCTGCTTGACCCTCCTCTTTCACATCATGTTTAGTCAGAATTAAAAGACGTGCTGATCGCTGAGCCCACCTCTGGAGCTCAATACCTCAGAATCTCTACAACATGCCCAACCATTACTAATTCTGGCCAACTTGAAGACCTGGATCATTGCCCAAGGCCTATGGAATTTTACTGCTAGGACTCCAACTTGACAGGTGCCTAGAGGCTTCATTACACAAATGTTACTCTACAAATTAAAATAAATAAAATTAATGCTGTTTGCTCGCAAAGGCACTAAGAGTTCATACATTGTGTAAAGCTGGAGATGAAGCGTGGCCACCAGGTGCTATGATAAATGAGAACAAGGGCAGCCTAGAGAGTCTTAGCCGTCTCCACCTGCATCGCACTCAGTGGATCACTGTAACTCAGGAGTGCATAAGAGTTTACTTGAGCAATAAAGCCTGGCGTGAGAGGGCATTACTGGTCAGGTAATGGCCCGTGGCCCGAGCAAAACGAGAACCTTAAAGGAAGATCAGCAAAAGCAAGGCACAAGCCTGTATGGTCAGAGTGGCCCAGAACAGTGCCCTATTCGGCACTGTCGTCTACAGCGAATACAGACTTATGTCCTAACGCCACCTGCACTGATAAGTGTCCGAATCCATTACCTGACTGATAATGCCTGCCCAAGGATGATTTTATAGCTATTAGTATGCTGGTATGCTTTCCAGGGTGCTCCGTTTTTTTTCTAAGTTGAGAAACAGTGTTTGTGTCATTTCTCAGTTTAAAAACTACAAAAGAAAATAGCCACCTTGGACGTAGGGAGAAGGGAACTACATGTAGTCCCTTTGCCTTTCCATGGTGGCCATTGCCCTGGCAGGAAAGGGTCAGAAAAGCGGGTGTTCCTGGAGCTAGTGAGCTGCAGGTAAGTGGGTTGTGTTTTGCACTTGCTTCATGCTAAGGGGAAGTCGGGGAGGGACAGTGAGCAAATAGCGAGTGGCTACAATTAGAGGGGCAATGGAGGAGAGAGACAACTCAGGCAAACCCAACCAGACCCTTGAATTCTGCACGATCATAGTGCCACGTGAGCAATGGTGAGGTCAATAGCAAGAAATTCTAACAGGGGAGCTAAGTTTAATGTTTAAAAACCCAGAGTCAATAGGGCAGCTGGATTCTGCTCTAGGATAACGCTAGTGGAGTGGCGGGGTGGCCCAAGGAACCAATGGCAATATGTTACAAGACGGGAGCTTCTAAAAAACCCAGAATAAACACAGAATAAAGTGAATTGCTGGGGCAGTGGCGAGATCCAAGGAGATCTGGGCAAACGTTACAAGAGGGTAGCTCAGGTTTAATTTCCATAAACCCAACATCAACGTGGCTTATCCGCACGGCAAAGCCTTGATAAATGGAAGGGGATGTTGGTGAGGCGTAGCAATAAACCAAACCATGGGTGGCATTCGTTCAAACAGAACGGCACTACCCTTTGCAAACGAGATGTGCATATCTTGCTCCCTTCTACAAAGTGTCCAGCACTGCCTTTTGGAATCAGATTCTGCTTCAGCGTGCCCTTGACAAGCAGCCAAGTCCTTTCCGCCATGAGTAAACAGTGACTCGAAGCCCGATGCCTCTGCCTTCAGGCGACCTCCAGACTTTCATGGGTGCAGCTCCATTCAAAGACCAGGCAGGCCCTGCACCATTGGAGGTCTTGGAGAACGGAGAGGGGTGGCAAATGCATCACAGTATATCCTTTTACTGCACAGCAGTTCCACTGCCATCACCAAATACAGTGGGTGTCTTCAGGGAGTACGGCAGTCATGTGACCATATCACCTCTAGGAACCAGAGGATCTTTTAACAGTACAACATGGGGAGACATGGGGAGAAAGAGGAGAACCAATTAAAAATCCAGCATGAGGAAATGCACAAATCAAATAGGAAAAAGAAAGAAATGAGGGCAATTTAAAGTTATTTGTATTTGAGTATTTATATCGCGCTCGAGACGGACTGAACAGTATGGCGGCGGCGCAGCTGGAGATTAAAGGTTACACCAAGCAGGCAATAGTTAGACACACTTTTTTAAAGTAGAGCTTCTCATCAAACCCATAGGGGGGTTCAATTAGCTAAACAGAAATGTTTTTAATGCCCTACGGAATTGTTGAAGAGTCTCCAAAGCCCCGATCTCTCTAGGAACACTATTCCACAATTTTGGGCCAAAGACAGCAAATCTTCTGTCTCCCCTTGACACAAAGGCAGAATAGGGGATACTCGGTAGCAGCTGTTCTTTTGATTGTAAACACCTTGGAGGTTGATAGCGATTAATCTTATCCCTCGGTTAGGCTGGTGCCAATCTGTTTAGCATTTAAAGATAAGACATGACACTTTAAACTTAATACACTCTTCCACTGCCAGCCAATGAAGCAGTCGGCGAGATGGAGACACGTGGGCTGATTTACTCAGCCTGCAGACCAATCTAACAGCCGCATTTGGAGCCTTTTGGAGTCTATAGAGTTGTTTAGCTGGAATGCCCATCAACAAGCTATTGCAATAGTCCAGACGGGCATTGGTTAGAGTCCCCACTATAGTTGGATGATCTTCATCCGGAATATATGGCAAAACCTGCCGTAATAGTTGCAGAGAGTAGAAAATTGCCTGTACCTTGGCTCCTACTTGGCCTTCACTGCCCAAATTGTCTTGCCAGATACAACCCAAAGTCTTTACCCTACACCCACGAGATTGGGAACTGGTAATTCTTTGATGGCTGTGAGTAGATGTCTTGGTCCAAACAGGACAAACTCTGTTTTAGATGCATTCAATTGAAGCAGATTAGTAGACATCCACTCACTAACCTCTTCCAAGCAAAGTCTGACCTTAGTAAAGGTTTCCTCAAAGTCACCAATTTTGATGAATATCTGGGTATCGTTGGCACAGGAAGGGTACCTCATCCCATGACGCCTCAAGATCTCCATCAATGGTTGAAGATATAGATTGAAAAGTAGTGGTGAGAGTGAGGACCCCTGCGGTACACCACATCCTAGGGTAGTAGGATCTGAAATGAAGCTGCCAAGTTAACCTGCTGTTGACCATTCAGCAGGAATGATTTAAACAATTTAATGGCGTGCTCTGAGCCTCTGCCAATCATCTTCAACCGATCGAGCAAGATGGTGTGGTTGACCATATCGAAGGCAGCTAACAGGTCTAGCATTACTAACAATGAGAGTTCACCCCGGTCAGCGACTTCAAGAAGTTCATCCTGGATCGCCAACAAGCCCACCTCTGTGCCAAACTTGGGTCTAAAACCTGATTGAAAGGAGTTGAGGCGTGACTCTTTTGCCACGAAGTCCTGCAGTTGTCGGGTGGCCACTTTCCAAGATTTTCCCCACCCATGGGAGTCCTGCAATAGGTTGATAGTGCTTTAGAACCATACGGTCTAGATTCGTTTTTTTTAGTAAGGGTGTTAGGATAGTTTTTTTTGTCTCCGAGGTACTAGGTTCTGATTCAAGGATTTATTGATAAACTCAGTCAGAAATGGTGAGATTTCCTGAGCAATGCGCTTTTCTGCATAAGCAAAAAAGTTCTCTCATTTGAAACATTGCAGCAAGATCAGCAAAATCAAGGCGCAATCATGTATGGTCAGAGTGGCCTAGAGCAGTGCCCTTTTCGGCACTGTCGTCCACAGCGAATACAGACTTGTGTCCTAACACCACCAGCACCGCTAAGAGTCCTGAACATCCAGGCAGTGGTCCCATCCAACAGCACTCTGGAAGACATCTGAACCAGGCTTAGTGCCAGTATGTGTAAAATGTTCTGCTCAGGATGTCGCTCAACCCATTGGGCTTACATCCCAAGGACACCTACATCTCGCTACATGAGCGAATTACATTAATGAGACAGATGCAATGCTGGAAAAGGACACAGGATCATCATTGAAACTTTTTTTCAATTGGAAGTGGCCAAACGGCGTGGATGGGTAGTTCATGTGAAAGAAGTGTTAACTAGGATGAATGCTTAACTGCTTTGGAATAATCCCCTGGAGTGTCATTGCACATCAGTACCCAGCGAGGGGGGTGTGGCGGCCTCCCAGCCAATGGGGAGGTTCAGAACAGGATATTACCAGCAGTAATCCCCCCGCTACAAGCCGTCTCACGGCTGGAGGCTGCCATCTTCCTCCGCCAGGGAACGAGGTAAGTGTGCTCCCCTATTCCCTGTTCCCTCCCCCACCCACAGAATTCCCTCCCCACCCCCAAGCCCCACTTACCTTCATTAAAGCCCCTTTCGGGAGCAGACACGCTGGGAACACTTCTGCCCCCAGCACATCCTGTCACGACTGCTGGCGAGTCTGGCGGAGGCGGAAACTCCGACGCCATTAGACTGTTACGCCAGGTTTCCTTGAAACGCTTGACCACGGTCTAGTCTTTTCCCAACATGGCCGCCGTCATGTATATAACCATTAGTTACTCGGCGGATCAGCGCGTTGCAACTGTGCTTTCCCGTGTTGCGTGCGCTCTATTCTGTGATTCTTTCAGCGATCTTATTCCGCCTTCCTTCTCCTTTCCACCCTCTTCCTTTCCTTGCTTCAAGTCTAACCGTTGTTCCTTGCCTCTTCCTCCTGGATCTACCTCTCCTTCTCCTTCATTTTCTGCTTGTGGCAGTTGTGTTCATCGTCCTCACTCCCGTCTTGGAGAGCTCCTCCGGAGACTTCTGCTTCAGTTACGGAAAGGTTACCTCTCATCGAATCAGCCTATTCGACAGCCCTCTTCAAAGCTTTGTGGGGGTTTTTATGCCTTTGTGGCTTTTTCCCCTGAAATATCTGGCTGTCGCGGAGAGGAGTCACTGTGAATTTCTCTATATAGAGTCACAGTGGCTTCCTTTCGAGGCAGACCGTATCTGCTCACAAAGAAGAAGACTCCAGCGCGGCAATCCCGAAGAAAGAAGCTAAACTATTCTACCTCATCAGCTGAGGAGGAGGAGGAAGGGTTTCTGGGGCTGTGCAGTAATTCTAGCAGTGAGGAGGACATAGCAGATTCTGAGATCAATCCTGTAAAAGAGTCTGATAGTCTTGACAGCTTGCAACGCCAAAGTGAAGACATGGCCAAACCACAGCAATTACAAGAGCTGGTGGCAGCAGTCCAGAACCTCCAGGTTGAGGTCCAGACACTCAAGACCGATAACGCGGCTCTCCAGCAGAGAGTAGCCGCTAGAGAACAACAGTCTACAGATCTACCCCCTTTACCCCTGGTGTCAGGGAAGTTTGATGGCTCCGAAAGGAAGGTAAAGGAATTTCTTGAAGCCTGCAATATACATTTCACGTTCAGACAAAATGCCTTTTCCACGGACCATGCTAAGGTGGGTTTTATGATAACACACTTAACCGGGAACGCCTTGGCATGGCCAACCCCTTTGGTATCCCAGTCCGATCCAGTCCTACAAGATTACACTGCCTTTAAAGACCTTCTGAAACAGACCTTTCTTCGGACTAAATGTGCCCACATAGCCAGTGAGGATTTACTGGATGTTCGCCAAGGGAACTCCGATCTACCCACCTACATATCCACCTTCAAGAAATTGGCTACTGAGGCTGGTTGGCAAGAACAAGCCCAGTATACGATTTTCCGCAGGGGATTGCGAGAAGAGCTTAAAGACGAACTTGCCAGGATTCCTCGCCCTGACTCTTTCTCGGATCTACTAGCGGCAGTTCTCCGAATCGATTTCCGTTTAACCGAACGAAAGGAACAAGAGTCGTAGCTCTACCTCATTCCCGGACACTCACACTCCTGCCTCCTCACCTGCTACCAGGAATGCCCGAGAGGAACCCATGCAAATCGGAACCACCAAACCTCCTTTGACCGCAGAACAGAAGAAAAGGAGACGAGATGAGAATCTCTGTTTGTATTGCGGTTCGGCGAATCATCTATTGAGGGATTGCCCAGGTGTGCCTCCCAGAAGGTCGGGAAACGAACGCCCTCGGTAGTTGGTGGGACAGACTACCGAGGGACTCTCCCTTGTTCCTACACCACACTCTCGGTAACCTCAGCAAAGTCATCCGAAGATCTGCGACTGATGGCAATAGGAATCAAACTTCGTTTCAGAAATAAGGAAGTCGATACTCGGGCGCTATTGGATTGCACAGCCGCAGGTAACTTTCTGGACACCCTGTGGGCAGATAAGGTGGGTCTACTCAGAATTGCCAAGAAAGAAGATAAGAAAGTGGAAGGGGTGGATGGTACTCCCTTATGTTCAGGGCTCATAACCCACACCACCGAGATGGTACAAGTCTCTATTCAGCAACACAAGGAGCAGATACTGTTTGACATTATCCGTGCTGCGCATTTTCCTGTCATCTTGGGTATTGGTTGGCTTCGGAAGCACAATCCTACGGTGGATTGGACTAACAATCTAATGAGCTTTCACTCCAAGTGCTGTCAAAGGGAGTGTTTACCGGAACCATCACATGAAACCGTTAAAACGGTAAGCGCTACGGAGAAGAGTTCCATTCATTGTATTCCAGGATGTTTTTCTGAATACTCAGAAGTATTTCAGGAACAGGTACCCATTGCACTTCCTCCGCATAGACCTGAGGACTGTAGTATTGACCTGGTCCCTCAGGCCTAGGTTCCTTTTCGGACGGATGTATCCTCTATCATTATCAGAAAAGGCAGTACTCATGCGTAACCTCGATGACAACCTAGCTAATGGACTGATCCGCTCTTCTAAATCACCTCCAGGAGCCTCGTTGTTCTTTATCCCCAAGCGAGACAGCAAGGAGTTGAGGCCTTGCATCGACTACAGGGGACTTAAAGTGACCATCAAGGATCGCTACCTGATGCCCACCATCTCTGAAATTTTGGAAGCTGTCCAAGGCTCAGTAGTCTTCACCAAGCTCGATCTACGGAATGCCTACCATTTACTTCGGATCAGAGCAGGAGATGAATGGAAGACAGCATTTCGCACACCCTATGGCCTGTTTGAATATCAGGTGATGCCGTTTGGCCTGTTAATGCACCCTCGATCTTCCAAAGGTTCATGGACCGTTTGTTTTCGGATCTATTGGGACAAAACACTGGTCTACTTGGATGATATCCTAGGGTATTCCCGCAATCTGGAAGATCATATCACCCAAGTTAAAGAGGTTTTACACAGATTACAACGCCACCACCTTTTGGCAAAGCCGGAGAAATGTACCTTTGCCCAGTCCTCCTGGTCATATCTGGGATTTATTCTATCTGCACAAGGAATCACCATGGATCCCAAAAAGGTCAAAGCCATACTAGACTGGCCGTCACCCACCTCCATCAAAGAAATCCAACGATTCTTGGGACTTGCAAATTTCTATAGGAAGTTTATTCCAGAGTTCTCACAACTTACTCTTCCCATTACTTCCTTGTTAAAGAAATCTTCCAGACCCTTTATTTGGTCAGCAGAAGCTGAGAACAGTTTTCTCAGCTTGAAACAGAGTTTCTGTTCTGCACCCATTCTTAAGCAGCCAGATCAACTAAGACCTTTTATCCTGGAGACCGATGCTTTAGCAGCGGCCGTAGGCGCCGTTCTCCTTCAATCTGACCAAGGCCGGGAACATCCTGTGGCTTACTATTCAAAGACTTTGACCCCCAAGTCAACAGAACTATTCTGCCATTGAAAGGGAACTCCTTGCCATGAAACTGGCTTGCCTTGAGTGGAGACATCTACTCCAAGGGAGTCTTCATCCCTTTTAAATACGTACGGATCATAAGAATCTACAAATCCTCAAACACCACCAGACAAGCCAGATGGGCTCACTTCTTTGCTCAATTTGAATTTTCCATAACCTACATACCTGGTACCCAGAACCAGATTGCGGATGCATTTTCCCGCCGTGATGACAGTAACTCGACCTTCAGAAAAGAAATGATGTTCCCACACACCCGAATTATATCTTTGGTGTCCTTCTTTATGCAGGAGGTGAGAGAAGCCTCTCTGAATGGGTCAACACTGGATACTTGTAGTCTGCCAGTCAGCTGTAAAGATGGTCTATGCTTTGTCCAAGGAAGACTCTTCTTACCCACTCAAAAACTCCGCCAACAGGTTCTTCGATGGTGTCGTGACTCTAAGACCGCTGGACATCGAGGAATACGAGGAACGCTGGAATTGCTTAAACGTTCTTTCCATTGGCCAAACATGAAGACTGATACACAGACCTACGTACAATCGTGTTTGGTGTGTCAGCAGAGCAAGCATTCCACCCAAAGACCATTGGGATTATTACACCAAGATCCTATCCCTTTGGGTCCCTGGAAGTCCATCTCTACCGATTTCATTGTTGAATTGCCTAGTTCCCAGGGCTGTGCATGCATTATGGTTACTGTGGACTCTTATTCTAAACTAGCTCATTTTTCTCCACTGTCGAAGTTAACGGCAGCCTCCGTCATGGCGGAAGTCTTTCTCAAAGATATTTTTCGGCTACACGGCTTGCCCCAAAAGATCGTATCGGATCGAGGCGCTCAATACACCTCCCGATTCTGGAAGGCCTTGTGTAAACTTTTGGGCATGGAGAGAGCCCTTTCATCAGGATTTCATCCCCAAACAAACGGTCAGACCGAAAGGCTCAACGGAACCTTGGAATAGTATCTGAGATGCTTTGTCAATCAACAAGACAACTGGGTAGCCCTACTTCCTACCGCTGAGTTCACGTACAATAACGCGGTACATTCCTCTACGGTTCTCAGCCCCTTTTTTTGTACGCATGGTTTCCATCCTCAATCCATCATACCTACCATCTGGGAAGAGACCAACATCCCGTCGTTGGAGACTACACTCAAACAGCTTAAGGAAGCTCACGACACGGCTAAACAAAGCCTACGGGAGGCCAGCATACTGTAGAAGAAACAATCAGACAAACATCGGAGTCAAGTGCCTACCTGGGATACAGGCACAAAGGTTATGCTGTCCACAAGGTTCTTGCCTCGTTGGGTCCGCCCTTCCAAACTATCTCCCAGGTACATTGGACCATTTGAAATAGAGTCCTGAGTCAATCCAGTTGCCTACCGATTAAAGTTGCCAAAGACCCTCAGACGGATCCATCCGGTATTTCATACCTCTCTCTTACGCTCCTTTGTACCTGATACTAGGAAGCAAGTTTCGCCCAAATTAATGATCCAGCCCACTTCAGCTTTGGATGAATACGAAGTCTCACAAATCCGTGACTCTCGGTACCATTGAGTGCGCCTTGAATACCTCATACAGTGGAACGGCTATCCCTCCTCAGAGGATACTTGGGAACCAGAGACTCAAGTCCATGCCCCCCCAACTTCTACTCCAGTTTCACAGATGTCATGCGGGTAAACCGGGAGGAAGGGGTCTTCGAAGGGGGCATACTGTCACGACTGCTGGCAGCTGGCGAGTCTGGCGGAGGTGGAAACTCCAACACCATTAGACTGTTCCGCCACGTTTCCTTGAAACGCTTGACCACGGTCTAGTCTTTTTCCAACATGGCCGCCGTCATGTATATAACCATTAGTCACTCGGCGGATCAGCGCGTTGCAACTGTGCTTTCCCGTGTTGCGTGCGCTCTATCCTGTGATTCTTTCAGCGATCGTGTTCCGCCTTCCTTCCCCTTTCCACCCTCTTCCTTTCCTTGCTTCAAGTCTAACCGTTGTTCCTTGCCTCTTCCTCCTGGATCTACCTCTCCTTCGTTTTCTGCTTGTGGCAGTTGTGTTTATCGTCCTCACTCCCTTCTTGGAGAGCTCTTCCGGAGACTTCTGCTTCAGTTACGGAAAGGTTACCTCTCATCGGATCAGCCTATTCGACAGTCCTCTTCGAAGCTTTGTGGGGGTTTTTTTATGCCTTTGTGGCTTTTTCCCCTGAAATATCTGGCTGTCGCGGAGAGGAGTCACTATGAATTTCTCTATATAGAGTCACGGTGGCTTTCTTTCGAGGCAGACCGTATCTGCTCACAAAGAAGAAGACTCCAGCGCGGCAATCCCGAAGAAAGAAGCTAAACTATTCTACCTCATCAGGTGAGGAGGAGGAAGGGTGTTTGGGGCTGTGCAGTAATTCTAGCAGTGAGGAGGACATAGCAGATTCTGAGATCAATCCTGTAACAGAGTCTGATAGGCTTGACACATCCGCTCCCGATCTGCTTCGCTCGGGCCTGTAACTATGGGCCCCGGGGCATTACCTGAAGTGGTAACGGCCCCCCTGCTCGAGGGCTCATTGCTTAATTAAAAGTTAATCTTAAAGACAGTGCTAAGAAACAAGCTATGGTAAAGCTAGAGGCATTAATATTTGCGTTGAAGAACGGCCCAGAATGTTTACCGTAAATATGATGGGAAAATCCAAAAACATCTTGGATGAAATTCATCCACCGTATGAACGCTCTTTATGTATTACTTTTAGAATGGGCATTCTACATAAGGCATGGTATACTCGCTCCTGGTCATCCTCGAGATCTGGTGAATGCCCTCTCTGTATATCAGCAAATTAAACATTGACTCGTTTCCTGTTAATTGTCTCATTAGACTCAATGAGAAGGTATTTAAAACGCTCTATGGACTGACTCGAGGATTAGAAACACATGAGAAGGCATGCAGTTTTTAATTTGTACAAAGGAGTGGAAAGCGGTCTTAACCTCTGCTAGAAATGTCCATTGCACCTGATTACTAGGGAGGATGTTCATGGGCAATACCTGGGAAGCATTGGGAGGCTGCAAGTGTTCTCTCCTCACAGGGGGACACATGATTTGTAAGGCAGCCACTGTATATAGATTGATTAAAAGTGCCAGAGGTTTTTTAAGATTTTTTTTGTCTACTTGACCACTGTAAAAAAATATTTTTTGATATAAGATTTTAATGTCATTAATTGTGCTGGAGGTCTAAACCGAATAAAGCATTTGAAATAAATGATATTCATTCCGAGTACCTGGTCACATCTATGTTATGTTACAAAGTCTGAAGGACAAGGTTAAGATTGAAAATCACTTCTTGTATACAATCCACAGTCCTTGCAGTGCAGGATTGGTGCTTCCTTTAGACATAATGCCATACACCACAGCCGTTCCCTCAACCAATCACAGATGAGACAGTGGAGTGGGTTAAGTGGCCACCAGAGAACTCTGCCAGCCCTGCTTCGGCACGACTAAAACAGGCCAACTGGTTCCCCAAGAACCGGATTTTGTTGACTGCTGCCAGTCTGGATTGCCCCACCTCTCAGGTCTTTAATTATGTTGTGAAACTCAGTGTGGGTGAGTCTCTTCTACCATTCAACTTTCACAGAAACGTGCACTTTGCGATGTAAAACGCTTAAAGCAACAGTTATACATACAAAAATAATAATGGGGCACTTGGAGGAAAAACAATAAATATGTTTTGATCGGGTACATTGCAATAATGATCTACAAGCATTTGAAAAAGTGTATGATTAAATATTATGGATTTAAAAAACATGTATTTGAGTAATCTGACCAGTTTATTCAAGAAATTTAACAGTATTGCCAGGCGACCAATAACATTCCAACATAAAGTACTCGGGGGAACTGTTGAGGTCGCTGCAATGGCAAGACATCAAGCTTGCCATCAATGACTTTCAAGTTTGTGCCCATACGAACAGTAGTGGCCGTGCCACCTCTCAAATGGCCTCAACTCTGTAGCAGCAAAACATTATTTCAAGAAGTTGAACCAACAGTCCTCAAAGTGTGCCCTCGCCACTACCCTTCGGCAGGTGAGAATTGATTCTCGGGGAATATAAAATGGTGTGCTGTATTTGTGTGGAAAACTGAATGGCAAGTCATGTTAAATAGCAGCAACTTGAAATGTATACCCCTGCTGTAAGATTGCATTACTCAGATAAATGAAAGCCATAACAGATACCTTCACTGGTGGCAGGACCCTTTGCATTGTAGATTTTTGAGCCCCAGCGAAAACCAGGAACCTTTCAAGTACCAGGTCGTTTTTCAACCCTCTCTCTCATCATCCTGCCAGACTATGGCCGGCATGCAGCAACCCCTTAGATACTTAAGTGAAACCTTTGCCCGCACCAGCCTGGCATTTACCTCAAAGAGCGCACCCATCAGCAGCAAGGCTGGCTGATAAGAGGGGGAGTCAAAGACGGGGGAAGAAATCCAATCTCACAAAAGTTGCTCCTCTTTTAGCCCATGAATTCCTGGAACGTAGGAAATAAATTAAGAGCTTAAAAAAAATGAGTGTCCCAAAATAACAACAAACGGGAAGATTGGCACATTTACAGTTCAAACCTTTCCCTATCACCAGGGTCCTAAACTAACAGCCAGCCAGATAGGACACGTGTCATTCCTGGGTTTACCTGCATCGGGTGAAGGGAGATAGGCCTTTGGACAACAAACACTTTTATAGAGGCACAAATCAGAGGGGTCACCGGCCTGTGTGTAAAAGTGTGGCAACCCTAGTTCAAGGCAAGGGTGGAACTTCGATGGTGCAACTGACTGGTGATCTAAAGTAGGGCAGTTTCTAGGCAAGATGGTACACAGGGTGAGACGAATCAACTTCCGGGGCGCCAGTGGCCAAGGGATAAATATCGGTTTCTAAACCATCAATCAGCCCCACACCTCTAGTACACCAGAAACGATCTGAACAGATTGAAAGGCAAGCAAATTATAAAACCTCCATGTCCAATTTTGGTAACGTGGATGGAACCACAGGCTTATCCCCACAATGTTGTAGATCGTTGGTAAATTGCAACACAGCAAAAATACATTTAATGGTAATAGTTCAAGGATACTTGGTTTCAACACAAACTGAGCAGTGGGTCATAAAATGTCACTTAGGGGCCTTTGGAGAAGGACCAGGGGGACAAATCCACAATGTACCTTGTGCTTGTAGAGGTTCTTGGTGCTCGACAGGGTCAAGTCGGTTTCAGGGTGCTTTGCAGCTTCTGCAACAGAGTTCAAGATGGGAGACACCTGCAGGTATCAGGGGGTAGGCAGTTCGGTGAGGGAGGCTGGAAGGATAGTTGCAGGCTGGCCTACTTGGCAGCTCTGGGTCAGGAATCGTTGTCTCAGTGCTGGTTGACAGGTTTTAAGCACTGGTTGAGGCATCTCTGATGACGTGAGCGACTGCAACAACAGTAGAGGGTGCAGTTGGTTGCAGCTCAAGAGGCTTGACAATGTCCTTTAAGGCAGACGCTGGTTGATGCTTGTCAATGCACTCCTCCTAGCTTCTTCACTGGATTTGTGTCGTCCTTTAAGAGCAACGGCCCAAAGCAGAGGAGAGTGTTGCAGGCAATTGCTTTGTCCTTGGTTTGGTTCAGAGACTTTCTGGCCCTTCCCACCTAGGAAGTTTGATTGCAGAGCCAAGCAGGGCACGCTGTGTGCTGGCTGGGTACCTGTTCTGGAACTGCTCGAGTGTCCTCTGGATTCAGTATCTCTCTCTCTGTTCCCTGGGAAATGTTTGGGGGAGAGATCTTGCTTCCCTCTTTGTAAACATGCCCTTCTTTCACTGCCGGAAGCTGTAAGGCATACTGTACCTTCAGCCAGGGTTCAAATAAGCTCTTCTTGTTACTCCTTGCAAAGTCTTCAAATGATCTCCTAAAAGAAGGGATTGGCCCTCTTTTAAAGCCAAATGGGCCACAGTGATTGGTATAGTGTAAGCATACCTTAATGAACCAATACTGGGCCCCACCAACAATCTCCTGTATGCTGGATATCATAACCAGAGTGCTTTGCAAAAGAAAGGTAAAGGGGTGGAACACGTAATACTAAGTCCAAGCCATCTTCCTGTCTGTTGTGGATCAATCTCTGGTTAATAAATCAGTAATCACACAGAGCTCAAAGTGGCAGGTGTCCCTTAATGATGTGGCAAGACCAGTCTTTGTCTCCAACAAATCACATACACCTGCCCTCTAAATGCCCCCCCCCCCTTGTGGGGATTGCCTATTGTAAACACATGTACCAGACATGACAGCTCTCGGTCATTGAAGCAGGATTCAGGTCGACACAGATGCATATGAAAGGATGTGTTTTTTTTCTGTCTTTTATTAGTCCTGCAACCAGGCCTCTCACGGGCTTGCTTCAATTAAGTCATCAGCATGCGTAGCTGCCACCAGTAGGGCCAACAATTTACAGGGCATATCCATGGTGCCTTTGTTAGTTAATCAGGCTGACTATGGCAGGGGGAAGGTTTTGTGCTCTCCCTTCTGAGATGCCTTGATGTACTCTTGGCTGTCATATTCCAAGTAAAAATGACAGCAGGAACGGCGCCTGCAGGCTGTGTCCACCCAGAGTGGGCAGGTCTATGTGTCGGTCATGCGGTGAGAATAGGAAAATGTGTGCGAATTAGCCCCACACATTTTCTGCAGGTTGATCTACCATCATTCAATTGCATTTAAAAAGTCAAAGAAGCCCAGGCAAGTGCATACCCACCGTGCAGTTGGTCGAATTCCTAACCCCTCCCCACCGCCTTAACTTTGCTTTTTCTTTAGTCTTATTTTGCACTCGCTGTCATTATCCTCTCCATTTGGATTTTTAGCACCTCCTCAGTCCTTGCCCTCAGTTCTGTTAAAGCCCTCCCTTTTTAATGGTCACACGTTGCTCAAGGATGGCGCAAGCCTTGCCATTTTAAGGTAGTTTTAGACTAACAAAATGTGGGAGGGTGGGTGTGTATGGTGTGGAGCATTAAAAGCGGAATGTCTAATAGTATGTTGTGCTCAGGATCTCTTATGACTCAGGAATGGCCTTGCCTCCATCCAAGCCTAAATGGCAAGCACATATCAAACTGCATGCCCATCACGCCACAAACATCTAAAGAATAGTCTCCATATGTCTCAAGGTGCAATGTTCCATCTACGAGGGTTCATTTCTCAAACAAATGCTTTCTCAAAGATGCAGCCATAGTTAACTTCAATTGAGCAAATTGAACGTTGGCACCAGATAATTTCCTTTTCTTAAATAATGACCATCTGGAAAAGTGGTGCCCATTTGGTCGCACTACCGAGCTCGAGTAAAGACTGCCGAAGAGCACCTCCATTCGGAGCCGGTTAACAAAAGGTTCCCACGTGTACGACGGGAAACTCGGGCCATAACAAACACCTCTCCGGCACCTGCGATGCAGGCACCATCCACTATTATGAGGCCCACTTATTTCTCCAAAGACTGGGTGAGTATCAAGAGTTCGCCAGTATTTGCAGACGCCGCCTACACCCGCACCCCGACCCACCCCCGTGTTGTATTTCCCCACTGGTAAAGAAGTTCACAAACGGATGTCTTGGCATAAAAAGTTGTGCGCCCTTATATCGAGAGTCGAAAAACGTAAAAATAAACGTTTAAAACCTTCATCTAGAGAGATTTGTAAAATCATGTAGGAAAAATATGTAAACTACAATTCCAAATAAACACTACAACGGTGCACATTGGATAACACCCAGAGGCGGATCTAACGGTCGCTAGGCAAACAAAAGGCGACCGGGCCCCCCCCCGCCCCGGGCCCCCCCGGCCCTTCCACACAACAGGGCCCGCCCCTTCCACACAACAGGGCCCGCCCCTTGCCCGCCCCTTCCACACAACAGGGCCCCGCCCCTTCCACACAACAGGGCCCTTTCATTTACACTCCGGGTTCATTCCAATCCTGGGCCAGGACTGGCCCAGGAGACGTGTCTACGTCACAGTGACGCAGTGTTATGTGCCGGCGGTGTGATCCCACGAGGAAAAAGAAGTAATCTCCATTGCCCGGGCCCAGCTGAGAAGAGAAGGTGCTGCTCGAGTCGAGGCTGTCGAGTGGTGTTTGCTGTTTGCTGTCTCCTGCCTACTCGGGTAAGTTTAGCTATTGTGGGGATTTGTGTCTCCATGCTCCCGTGACTGTCTCCATGGACCATGCTCCCCTCCTGCCCCAGCCCCCCGTGAGTGTCTCCATGCCCCCCTCCCTCCCCAGGGCCCCCGTTTGTGTCTCCATGCCCCCCTCCCTCCCCAAGGCCCCCGTTTGTGTCTCCATGCCCCCCTGCCTCCCCAAGGCCCCCGTTTGTGTCTCCATGCCCCCCTGCCTCCCCAAGGCCCCCGTTTGTGTCTCCATGCCCCCCTGCCTCCCCAAGGCCCCCGTTTGTGTCTCCATGCCCCCCTGCCTCTCCAAGGCCCCCGTTTGTGTCTCCATGCCCCCCTGCCTCCCCAAGGCCCCCGTTTGTGTCTCCATGCCCCCCTGCCTCCCCAAGGCCCCCGTTTGTGTCTCCATGCCCCCCTGCCTCCCCAAGGCCCCCGTTTGTGTCTCCATGCCCCCCTGCCTCCCCAAGGCCCCCGTTTGTGTCTCCATGCCCCCCTGCCTCTCCAAGGCCCCCGTTTGTGTCTCCATGCCCCCCTGCCTCCCCAAGGCCCCCGTTTGTGTCTCCATGCCCCCCTGCCTCCCCAAGGCCCCCGTTTGTGTCTCCATGCCCCCCTGCCTCCCCAAGGCCCCCGTTTGTGTCTCCATGCCCCCCTGCCTCTCCAAGGCCCCCGTTTGTGTCTCCATGCCCCCCTGCCTCCCCAAGGCCCCCGTTTGTGTCTCCATGCCCCCTCCCTCCCCAAGGCCCCCGTTTGTGTCTCCATGCCCCCCTCCCTCCCCAAGGTCCCCGTTTGTGTCTCCATGCCCCCCTGCCTCCCCAAGGCCCCCGTTTGTGTCTCCATGCCCCCCTGCCTCTCCAAGGCCCCCGTTTGTGTCTCCATGCCCCCCTGCCTCCCCAAGGCCCCCGTTTGTGTCTCCATGCCCCCCTCCCTCCCCAAGGTCCCCGTTTGTGTCTCCATGCCCCCCTGCCTCCCCAAGGCCCCCGTTTGTGTCTCCATGCCCCCCTGCCTCTCCAAGGCCCCCGTTTGTGTCTCCATGCCCCCCTGCCTCCCCAAGGCCCCCGTTTGTGTCTCCATGCCCCCTCCCTCCCCAAGGCCCCCGTTTGTGTCTCCATGCCCCCCTGCCTCTCCAAGGCCCCCGTTTGTGTCTCCATGCCCCCCTGCCTCTCCAAGGCCCCCGTTTGTGGAGCGTAACTGACCCAATATCCTCAAAGCACTGTTACTTGAGACTTCAGCCTTTCATCCTTCTGAGGTTGATAAATCAGTGGCAACTTTGGTTGGGCGATTATTGTATGTGAATATGTCTATATATAATGGTTGACAAAATAACCAATAATGATCATTAACTAGAGTTTAGTGTGTCGAGAGTAGATGATTTTATTTTATAACAAAAGTTGCCGGACAGCGGGCCCCTCAATAAAACAAACCTGCATGCTGTAGGAATTATCCTGTGATGTCACCTCCTGTGATGTCACCTCCTGTGATGTCACCTCCTGTGATGTCACCTCCTGTGATGTCACCTCCTGTGATGTCTTCCCATTGCCCATGTTAATAAGGACCAATTTTTCTTCTTTCTTTTTTAAGACTTGCCCTGCCACGTACACATGCGCATTGGTCATCAGCTACTGAAACAGTCAGGATATAGTACTAGAATGGATCGAAATGACGTGGCCACCACCTACAGGCACAAGTCTGGTGCTTTGAAAAGGAAAGATAAGGATCGACTACTTTTGAATTCTGCAGCAAGCGATCCAAAACAGAGGAGATTATGTTTTTCCAGTACAGATTGTCAGAAGAGCTTGAGTACAGAAAGAGGGGGGCAAAAGTCTATTGGGGCCTCAGTTGCTCTGCAAATTGGTGAACCTGCTGTGGCATTTCCATTGTATGCGTGCACTCAACAGCTCTATGAATGTGCACCGGTAGCTACGGCTACTATAGCAACTAACCTAAACCAAAATGTTGACCATGTTGATGTGATCACAAACATGAGCCCACAAAAAGTACTCCAGAATAATTCTGTAACCGATTTGAAAATAGGAAGTGCTGCAGATAATACAGAGAATGAATGTATCACTGAGGTGGAATCACCGGGTGATAAATTAAGATCTGTTTTTGTAACAGATAAAGCGCTTTACAAACATGTTACGAAAGCTGAACTGTGTGCTCTGGTTTCTCATGGTGCATGCCAACCACTAGAAAAAGACTTTGCAGATGGCCAATATCCAAGAAATGGCAGTTTGCGTCACTTCTCCTCTTCATCCTATTTCATAAAGAATGCATTAAATGAAAGTGTAAGAGTGAAATGGCTGGCTTACTCATACAAAGATCACTATGCATATTGCCATTATTGCTGGCTTTTGGGTGACCATGAAGCCAAACATGTAAAGTGGGTTCAAGGCTTCAATGATTGGCGGCGTCTTGGACAATCAATGATGCTACACGCAAAAAGCAAATCGCACATGAGAGCTACTTTAGCTTTTTTAGCTTACAACAATGACCAAAGCATTGAAACATTTCTTGACAAACAAATTTCCGAAGAAGCTAAGAAGTGGCATGAAGTGCTAACTATTCTTTTAGACATAGTTCGAAGTTTGTCTACTTTAGGAATGCCTTTTCGGGGTCATCGGGAAAACCTAGATGGTCTCAACTGTGGACTTTTTTTGACGGTTGTTAAGTTGATTGCCAGGTACAATCCTACTTTTAATGCTCACCTCAACTCACAAAGCCGTATAAAGTATGTCAGCAAAACCATAACTGATGAGCTCATTAGCATGATTGCTTTGGAGACTAGGAAGTCAATCCTAGATTTGTGCAAAGAGGCGAAATTCTTTACACTGATTGCCGATTCAACGACTGATATATCCCATGTAGATCAAATGGCAATATTGGTACGATATGTTCATATTGATAGAGAAAAAAACAATGTGACCATCAATGAGAGCTTTCTTTCTTTCATTGACATACAGCAAGCAGATGCAGCTGCATT
This sequence comes from Ambystoma mexicanum, assembly GCF_040938575.1. Taxonomy (NCBI): domain Eukaryota; kingdom Metazoa; phylum Chordata; class Amphibia; order Caudata; family Ambystomatidae; genus Ambystoma; species Ambystoma mexicanum. Next base: position 616,288,465 of record NC_090931.1, on the reverse strand, counting down.
GTGTTCCCGCATTGTGAATGTTCTTTTTGGGGACTATGGGCTGAATCGTAATTATCTATGTGGGCAGGGATATGATGGAGCAAGTGTGATGTCGGGCGCACGGGGTGGATTGCAGGCAAAAATTAAAGATTATTTGGGAGACCATCTCTATGCCCCTTATATACACTGCCCTGCTCATCAAATTAACTTGGTTCTGGTACATGCAGCAGAGAACAGGGCCAGCCCAACCACCAAATGTTTCTTTGCCGTCATACAATCAGTGTACACTTACTTTGCATTTTCCAATCGTCGCTGGGCACTTTTATTGAAAAAATCAGAAAACCATGAACACCTTACTTCGCTTGCCCAGGAAAGTGACTCAATAGTTACAAAGGAAAATTCCCAACTAGATGACATTTGTAACTTTGATGATCTAGAAGACTGCAGCGGAATTCCACAAGAGGAATCCTCCAGTGCAGTAGAAAATGAAAAAGAACTATATGATGTCGCACCTAGTTCATCAAGGCAAGAATATAAAAAACCTCGCCATGTTCCATTGCGCTTAAAAGCCCTGTGTGAAACACGTTGGTTTGCTCGTTTGAAGGCAGTTGATGCTATGAAAGAGAACTTTTTGAACATAATTGAGTGCCTTGAGGATGAAGCCCATGCCCAACGAAGTAATGGAGAGGATGTAATGAAGGCAAGAACACTCCTCTTATCAATGGATTGGGTATTTTATCTGAACTTGTTGTGGTGGCAGAAAGTCCTCACTGTTATGGATGCTGTGGCACGCATCTTACAGTCTAAGTCAATTGACCTATTTTTGGTTGCTGAAATTTTTAAAGTGACAATACAGAAGCTTCAGAATTTAAGGTCAGATGATGCCTACTTTGATTTGATTAAATGTGCCAGAGAAGAATGGGAAGCAATGGGGCTTGAACAGAATGATTTCCCTGTCCAACGTGAAAGGCGTGTACCAAGGCGTGATGGAGAAACTTTAAGGGATGTGGCACTTTCACCTTTGGAAAAACATAAACTAGGATACTTTGAAGTATTGGATAACATGCTTGGTGAAATGAGAGAGCGATGCAATGGCTTCCAAGAAGTGAGTGAACTGTTTGGCTTCCTACAGCCCCAAAGGTTATCAGGCCTGAGCAGTGTTGAGCTAGGAAAACCAGTTGAACTCCTCCTAAAGAAATATTCAGTCTTCAGCCCGGAGCTACTGGGCAACCTGGTCTTATTCCAGACCTACTATTTTGAAGTTCAGAAACATGTCAAAACTGGGAGTGCATGCCCCACGAGTACAGTGCTAAATTATCTGCAGTTTATAATCTCCTCTTCTCTGGAAGATGTCTTACCAGAGATGTCCATGCTGTGCAGGATATTTTTAACCCTGCCAATAGGCATTGCAAGTGCAGAGAGGAGCATGAGTACTTTAAGGCGTGTGAAAAACTACATGCGCTCTACCATGACACAGAAGCGTCTAAGTGACTTGGCGCTTCTGGCAATTGAACAAGCTACTGTGTATAATTTAGATTTATCAAAACTGATAGAAGCATTTGCAAAGGCAAAGGCACGAAGAGGCAGTGTATTCCTATAAAATTTGGGGACCTTTGGTTGGCGCTGGCAATTTATTTACTTCTAGCATTGCACTTTATTTTTTTATGTATGCGTAGGGCATCATTTTATGAAGCTTAGCTGGCAATTGTGTTTTAACTTCCCTTATTGCACAAGAATGTCTATCAAGGAACTGTTTTTTTTTGGTTGCACAATACTGAATTTATTGTACTGCGAAATGTGTACTTATTAAAGACATATTTCCACATGGTTCTGTATTTTTGTGAAAAATGTCCAGAGTTGTAATTACAAACATTGGATCCAGCTAGACTTCTTAGAGCCATTTTTCTAGGAAATTGGGCGCTCTTTAAAAGCTTTAAGTAATTCTCTTTCGCCATTAGCCTTGAAGCATGTTCATTTCCAACATTAGCTTTAGGCTTCATCCGCCAATATTACCATTGATAGCAAAGCCTGCTTAGGAGGCCCATCTGTTTCCAGTTAGTCAGACCCCTAGGCAACTGTAATAAAGACAACTTCATAAAAAATAGCTTTTGTCCCTAAAGTTTGCCATTGTGCACTTGTTACCTCAATTAACTCCGCCCACCCTAAGCTCCGCCTCCATGACCCGCCCACCTAGGGCCCTCTGTCAGGTGCTGCCCACGGGGCCCTTTGCCTTAAATCTGCCACTGATAACACCCTCGCCTTCGGAGCCCCCACCCGCCCCGCAAAACAATCCTGCCATCCAGGAAGATAAATCCCGTTTGGAAATGAAGGAGCAGAGCAGAGATCATGTCACATTTGGAAATGAGATGGGGGCAGAGTTCATGTTAAGTGTCTCCAGTGAATAAACTGCTTCGGGAAGGAAACGGGACAATTAGACTAGAACGAAACTCACAATACAGGTTGCTTGGCACAGGTGGGGGGCGGGGGGGAGGAGGGGCGTCGGTGGCAGAACACCCTACCCTTTGAGGGTTATACAATATTTGCAGCCTCTTCGTTACTGAAAAACTGATAGAGAGAAGAGAGGGACACCGAGCTGGTGGGTTAGACGGCCCCAACCAGGAAACCCGTTTTGCTGTGATCAGTCCTAATACACAAAAGGCAAGGCGGCCACACCCCGGGGCGTAAAGCAGTGGAGGGCGGACGTGTGAGGAGACACGGTGGGGGCAGACGTCTCAGAGCCCAAAACAAAGAAACGCAGGGAGGGCAGCCAGTACTGGCCAAAAAATGTAGGAGGCAGTCCCCCGCCCCAACTTACTTGTGTGCAGGATATCGATTCGGGTGCGACCACTCCAGAGTCCAGCCAAGTATGCAGATGATCCCAGGGACGCAAAGACCTCCTCGGAAATACCGCACACATTTAGAAAACTATGCCGAGCAGGTCGAAAAATTATTCTGACGATTTAGAGGATGATTAAAGGCTTAAAACTATGTCCAAAACGCAGAGGATTATTCCGAAGGTGTTGCGAATTATTCCAAAAACAGAATTATTTCGAAAGCGTAGAGAATGTTTCGACCATGTAGAGGGTTCTTCGGGAGTCCCGAAGTTGCAGAGAATTGGTGGGAAGTTGTAGGAATGATTCCACTGACGGGTTATTAATGCGGTCGAGACATTTCTCGGTGGACGCCATAAAGCAAGAAGTGCGCCTGACCTGTAGGAGGGAGAGGAGGCCCTGGCCTCTGCGATGAGATCTGAACGCCAGCCGAGCCTCTCCCAATCCATTCAGACCCGCTTAGGCCTGGGGGAAGGAAGGGGCCAGGCAGCAGCACTCGCGTGCATGGGTAATGAAGCAGTGCCACCAATTAAAGCGCGCACACAGTACACATGCCGGCTGTTCAATGGCCACCGATCCATTATTCAGAAGGGAAAAGTGGGCGCGCTTTTTAACAAAGCTGCGCATACTATGCCCGTGCGCTGCCAGTGACCCGTCACGTCAGGCTTTCCAGAGCTCATTGGCATGCAGCTCGGGAGGCCCTGAGCGAGAAGCCACATCGTGTCATAGCAAGCAGGCCTGCACAAAAGAGCACGTGCCTCACAGGACACGCTTAGGGAAAGCCCGTGGTCGTCTTTGTGCAAGCACCCATAAGCATGACCTGATGGCCGAGCGTGTACATAGGTTTCCTGTTAAGGGTGACATGTCTTGAATCACCTGTACCCTTGCAGTAACGCAACCTTACTTTCTCTGTGCATTGCCCCTACAGCCTTAGATTGAATACTTATGGCGATTATACCTGTCTTGTCTCAGGGTTTATCTGGAGACTGGGTTTTTTACGCTCTTCTCTGGCTGGGGAAGAGAGTGGAGTCTCTGGGATTTACGGCCCTTCCAGTAGCTCTGCCCACACCTCGATATGATTGGCTACAGACTGATAGTAGCCAATCACATCTCGCAGACTCTGGGTTTTTACACTCATTTTCCGGGGAAGAGTGGGAGTCTCTGGGATTTTCCAGTCCTTCCCGTACCTCTGCCTACACCTCAATATGATTGGCTACATAGCCAATCACATTGTGGTATGGGGCAGATGAGCGCAAACCTTGCTCAGATTAGCGTCATTTCATGCTTATTATTATTATTATGTTTTTTTAAATGGTGGCGCTGCGGTTTGGCGGAGTCTCCGGGAAAAGTGTGCAGGGTGTCCGATAACATCCTCTGGGTTTTCCTTCAGCAAATGTAAGCAGGGATCATGGTGATATGTCCTGCATTCCTTTTATCCATAAGGTAATAGGTCTTATATAGGTGGAGGGTCGAATTTTACAAGTGGTCGTTTCAGGCCCACTCCCTACTGGTCCATACTTCTCTTCCCATCCCATCCAAACCTCATACTCCGGTACTGCATTTCCTTGCATCCACCACTGGGTTTCACAGCTGTACTACCGAGGCGGAGAGAAAAGGCATCTTAAGCGACCACCATCACTTGCAGACATTGTCGCCCACACCATGCAGCTTCATATCACCTGCCCTTTCTAATGACCCACCATGCACACCTCTTAAGGGAAGGACTAAAGCCACTCCTCCCACGCACCCATTACCTACACACACAGCTCTGGCTGCAGCAATTTCATGTCAATCGGTTGCTTAAATGCATTAGACAAACGCCGATCACTGCAGGAGAAGAGTTATGAAGGGACGCAGGAACGTGCTTTATGATCCAAGCAGGATACTGAAATAAACAACTGAAAGCTAGTGGCAGCAAGCTAGCTGCACCGGATGCCATATTACAGCAAAGCCAGCAGGCCATAGGTTTGAATGGTAACCAAACATGTCCTTTCGTCCGCTGCCCAGAAACGGTTTTCAGGCAATAAAAAGGAAGCAGCTATGGCCAGTTTTACCCCCCAAATAATAAAAGGAACGTCGTACTCTTTAGTTCCCACCCACCTCGAAGTCTGCCGTATACCCAAATAGTAACATGCTGTATGATCCATATAGTAACTTATGGGAGGACCCTTTTGGAAATATCTTGGATTCCTTTTATGTGTGTGGTGTCGGCTCATATATTTGCTGAATACATGTAATATGCTTTACATTCCCTTTATACATGTGGTAACATAACTAGCATTCCCTTTGGTCATATGGTAATATACCTTACATTCCACCTATCCCTACGGTAACATCTGTTAGATATGTCCTTCTGGAAACATGCCTTATAATTGAGCAAGCAAAAAAGTGATGGGTTTAAGATTTTGAATAATTCTAAACCACTGGCACTGCTTGGGCAACCTTCCACACCACCGTTGTTTTAGCCATTCTGCGCCATTGCAAAAGGGGTCCAGACACGTGCAAATCAGTCAGGTACTGCTACCAATGCAGCACAGCTCGAACTGCTAGGTCAGGTCCCCTCTGCACAGAAACATAAGCAACCTTAGACATGTTTCGGCCTTGTATGGCCTCATCAAGGAGGTGCAGATTGGTTCCCTGTGACGCAGCGAGCAAGGGACCCATGTCTGGGGATACCCTCTCTCAAAAAGGGAGACAGACAAACTATGAGCAAAAAAGTGATGGGTGTAAAGTTTTAAATACATCTAAACCAGTGGTCCCTATGACATTGGTCTGCTAAAAGGGTAGGGGCAGTCGAGAAAACTTAAACCAGGGACTATTTTACCAATGGCGAGACAGTATCCCCTATCAAAAGAAAGCAGACAAGGGTATTTATCAGACGATTGCCACGCTAGTGAAACAAGGCATTCTGGTACCCTCAGAATTGCAGTGTAACACCACAGTGCACCCTGTAAAAAAGGCGACCGGGGGTTGTGGCATTTTATTCAGGATTTGCGTCATTTGAACCAAATCATTAAAAGCAGAATTCCCATTAGCTCCTAATCCACAGACAATTCTGTTTAGGATCCCAACGGAAGCTACCCACTTCACGGTAACAGACTTGAATGCATTCTTCTCTATACCGCTCCATGAAGAGTCACAGGAACCGACCTAGTTTCTATATAGAAACCGGAAGCGGAAACACACGAGATTACCACAAGGGTACTGCAAGTCACCTTTTATCTTCAATAGGGTCCTCCAGATGGATGTAGGAAAAATATAGATGGGGAGCACGTCCTACAGTAGGTGGACAGCATTTTGATTCATAGGTAGTGAGGTGCAGAACTGTAAACCCAGCAACATTTCTAGCTGAACCAGTGGAGGAGGGAGACTGTACACGACTGTACTATGTAAATGGAACAGTAGGAGAATTGCTTTATATTGACATGTCTTCGACGATAGACCAGACAACAGGGAAAGACATACATGGACGGCAGTGGTAAGAATAAGGATGGACAAGACAGCTGAAGTAATGGCAAGCGGAAGATTGTCTTCACAGTTTTTAGCGCAAGCGGCAGAATTAGTGGCTTTCATAATGACATTAAAAGCACGCAGGGACCAGGAAGTAACACTGTATTTCAATTTGGTCTATGTGACGTCTACAGTACACTCTGGGCTGTCACAATGGTCGAGGAGGGACTTCTGACGTTCTGACGGCACACTGGTGCAGCACGCGGCCCTATTGGGCAGGCTCATGGACGCCCTCCAACTCCCAGCAGAACTAGCAGTCGTGAAGTGCCAGGCCCACACAAGGGGCATGGGGGTGGCGAAGGACCCACTCTCCCGGGACAACAAAGCCACAGACGCTGAAGCAAAGCACGCAGCATTCTAACCAGAAGTAACTGACTTTGATACCCCATCAAATACACGTATCCGCGTGCGCAATAGGATTCTAAAGGAAGGCTTTAATACCTTGCCAGCCACGCAGATAATGGAATTTCAGGGAAGCGCGCTGGTAGAGGAGAAAGAATTATGGGTGAGAAGGAGATGTTCAATATCCCCCATGGACGCCTTGGGGTGACATGAGAGCACAGGCAAGCTAGTTATTCCAACAGCACTATTTAGATTGCACTTACGCAATTGCATGCACTACCCTACTCATCTGAGTAAGGACCTACTTGCCGCACACATTGGGGAAAGAGAGGTTCTGTCCGAAAATGGTAGAGCATATAGCCGCATTCATGGAAAACTGTATGCCCAGTGGTAAACCTCTTAGGAGGTGACCATATGTGTAGTGAGAGGAGCCATACCCCAACCAATCGCGACTTTCCAACACCTTCACATAGACTATGTAGACATGATCAAGGAGTGCCAGGGCTACCACTACAAGATGGTTGTGTGCCCATTTTCCCCCTAAGGATCAAAGCCAGCCCCCTGCTCACACCCGGATGCTCTCAGAGCAGCAAAATTCCTTGTTACAGAGGTGGTCCCTGTTAGGAAAGATTTCGTAATTGTAGGTAATTTTCCTTCCATGTGGCAACCCTTAAACTTTTTGCTGTTGTTTTTCACCTTGTTCTCGACTTTGTCAGAGAAGTGCAGCCTTCTGCCGCACTCCTCTGGGCTTTCGCTCCTTTCTTACGGGGAAACTTACATGCCCTTAAGACAGTCAGTACCGGGGAACGCCATTTCCCGTAGTTTCTTTTATCATGTTGCGGCTTTCGTGCAACATGACACAAGAGGGCACTGTAAGCTAAGTTACAGCTCTCCTGGGTCTCTAGCCTTCTACAGGCCCTAGATACTCGTTTAGGATTGTAACTGATCGGTGCAAGTGATTCAGGGACGGGAATGGTGGCAGCGATCGTTTCTTGTGTTTTGAGCTCCTTTTGGCATTCTAAGCGCGTTTTCCGCGCTTAACCCAAAATGGTGGCCTGGCTCCCAAAATGGCCAGACCACGAGGCTCCTTTGTCCTGTCCGCTGACCGTCTTGCTCCCTTCACCTTCCCCAGGTCGAGCCGACCCAGGGCCTTCCTTATTTGGGCATGTACTTTCCCGTGAAACACGGATGCTTTCGCAGGCTTCTACATGTCGTATGTGTGCCTCCAGGATGTGGGCTGGGATGTCTGGTCCCAATACACATCCTGGGTGCCAGAGAGTCTAGGGTGGTGTGAATGCCTGGGACCACCGTGGTCCGTGATTGGTCCACGAATGGTGTGAGTGTTGATGAGCGGATCTCCCATTGGGTCCCCTCAGTTTTGGCACGAAGGGAACCGTGGATAAGAGGGGGCTGGAAACACCACTACCATGTCGATCTTCTGAGTTCTCACGAACGAAGGAATGCAGGAGCCAAGTATCCTGCAACCAAGAGGCTGGACCGAGGAATCGCTGGTGACCCGCTGAAGGACTTCTCCTCTGCACTGCTGTCGCCTTGTGAAACCCTTTTCACCTTTGATCGAACCAGAAGGCCTGTACTGGTACTTCGACCCTTGGAATAGCGGGAACAGCTATTCTCGGCATCTTCACCATCTCCTGCCAGTAAGCCTTCGGAAGCGTCTCTGGGCCATCCAGCTGACTGACCAGCTTACACGGGAGTCTTGCTCTGTAACCGCCGACAGGTTGTGTAGTATTTCGAGTCCTTGTCACTCTCACACGCTTCGTACACTTGGCGTTCCCAGGTCTGAAGTGAGTAGTGTACATTTGGCTCAAATACACACGGCCGCTCCGTTGCCCTGCTGTGGTAACAAACTGTGCGGGTTTCTTCGATTGGGACGTCTTTTTACTCAACACGACGACGAGGCGTTCCCTGCTCTTCTGAACCTGCCAGCTGCTGAAACTGACGCAGAGAAGCCAGGGTCTGCTTGCATCGGGGACCGGTGAGTAGCATAGCTAGGATCTGGTCGCCCTCCTGCAGGAGCCCATTGCTTTTCCCCGCTGTGTCAAACAGCACCCTTTTCCGTACTCGCGCTCTGCTTCTGCCCACTGTGGAGGCTGCGCTTGAGTCGCGGAACTTGTTGTTCTTCTTTTGTGCACTAAACTGAACTGCCCGATTTCCTTCAAAGAGCTTCTCCTTTTGCCCGTTGGCACCAGCGCGTGCAGGTACTTTTGAGCACAAGGCTCCACTCTTCGCAGGGCTCGGACTTCCATCTAGTTAGGTGCCTCTGAAGGTGAACTGGGTCTAAGCATTATTATGCACTGCCTGTCTTCCTTCCCTTTTAGGTAGACTACCCATTTCGTGCAGATAACGCTTGAGACTGTCGTATTTGTATATATATTGTGTTGATATGGTATGTGTTGGTGTACTATCGTTATATTGTGATTTTCTCGCTACGGTCATTGTTTTAAAGGCCTTGAAATAAATGTGTATACATTTTTAATATAACAACTGTTTGGAGTAGTTTGTAAGTGTTCTTGCTTTGTGTGCTCATTGCGGGCTTTCAGTCACCCTCACCCCTCTTGAGACCTAGTCTTGACCGCCGCGATCGCTACCTTGATTGGTCTGGCTCGTCCAGAGGTTACCCTGTTCCAAGTAATTAGGTTGGCCTTCTGAACTTCTGCGCCACCAGGACAGAGTTCAGAAATCCGTCTTAACAGTCCCACAATGGGGGGTGTGTGAGGTCCTGCGGTCAGACAATGGACCTCATTTTGTAAATGAGACTTGAGCACACCACAACTCTACTGGGGATACAGCACAAATTATCCTGTGCCGATCACTCGCAAGCAAGTGGGGGTCTGTTAGCCCCTCAATGGCTGGCGCAAAGAGAAGATTGCAAAAAAGAAAAGCCACCCAAAAAAAAAAAAAAAAGAAAAAAAAAAAGGAGAAAAAGAGATGGCTGCATTGTTTGCCCATAGCCCTGTTTGCACTGCGAAATCAGCCCGGATAAAACCACCACTTAACGCCCCACGAGGTGGTAACTGGACTGGGATGAGTCTCCCCCTGGCTCCTCCCACTGGGGCATTGACAGATGCCCATGCCACCTCCGACGTACCTGGAAATGAAATGCACAAATACATTGCTTCTTTGATGACTAGTGCCTCTTATTTCTCACCAACTGCAGGCACATCAGGAGAGGAAGATAACACCCCAGAAACAAATGAAGGACTTCTAAAGCCACCACTACTTTACCCTGGAGGCAGTGTTCTGTTGAGAAACTTTGTCCGGCGCTGGTATACGCCCAGGTTTGAGGGGCCGTATGTTGTAGAGCAGGCCACAGATCGTGCAGTGAAACTGAGAGGTAAGAAGGTTTGAAACTACATTGGAGACGTTGAGCCCTACCGAGACGAGACCTCCTCCAGCCCAAACGAAGACCATTTGATGCACAAATAAAATCAAAAACCAGGAAGAAGCACCACAACCACAGCTAACTCGGTCCAGGACCAAAGAGTTAAGAAAAAACAATAACTGCACCTAGATTAGGCACATTAACTTTTCTTTACACTAGGTATTCATTGGGAACGTTTGAACTTTCATGGGTACACGGTCCCTAATCGACATATGTCCTTTCAAGAGTACTTCATTAGATCTGTGACAAAATCCAAAACGGAGTGGATGATTCCTCCACAATTGTTTTTCCATGCTTTTCTGATTTATGTAGCTCAGACCTACCCACAGTTGACCCGCAGAGACCCATTCATCATTGACTTACTCAGTGATTTGAGAATCTGCATAGTGTGGGAGTGATTGTTATTATAATTGTTTATTTATGACGCACTTAATACCAGTTTCTAAATGGGGAGCCGAGGGAAAATGGAACCTGTGGGGGAGGGAGGGTGAAATGCTAGGCTTTCCCCTTTTCTTAAACAGTTGGATACATTTTAATGTGATTTGGGCTAATTTGTGTTTACTTTAATCAGTTGGGACAAAAGCAGAAATATCAGCATGCTCGATGTCAGGCCACACTATGTGCACTCCCCTTAGCAACTAACGAGCAACAAATGGTGTCCTGCGTGCCTGTGAACAACTGTTCATACCGGCACACATGGGGGGGTAGGGGTGACTTAACCCTAGCTAGTATTTTGCAACTTGAAGAGGATGAGAGAGGAGAGAGATAATATGCGTGTCCGTGTCCATAAAAATGGATCACCCTATCAAAAAAAGAAAAATATTACTATTAACGATAATAATAAAATCCACTAGATATTCTCACCATTCAAAGAAATGCTAAGGTGTCTCGCAATTGTTTTGTTCATAATTACAGACCGGCTACTGACAGAAACGAAAGCATGGCCTCTATTGTTTCAATCCATTTGCATTTAATGGAGGCTTGGTTTATTCCAGACTCTATGCATTATGGATGCCCTGCTTTCTTCTACCATCCACCTCCAAGACCAACATATCAGCCACTTAGAGTAGATCAATGTCTTATTAAAAATAATTGACAGTGCACTCCAGCTTCATATGCTCAAAATGATTTTAAACAATAAAATCATAATAATATTGACAATTTATATGGTGCACAACCCCAACTGACACATTTCTTGGTGCATGATAAGACTATAATCACCAAACTGAACTGACCAACCTCGAAGGAATTGACCAACCTCGAAGGATGAAGGGCCAATCGCAAAGCTCTTGTGTGACAATATGATCCAATCCTGTATTTGTTTGGAATTCTGCGACTTGTTTTTCCTTTTCCATTTGAAGTTCGGGAAAACACAAGTCCCAGAATCCAAAGGGAAATTTGATGAATTGCCTTTTCACGTATGGCCACGGGAATCTAGAGAGTTCTGCAGTCGGCCTTACCGGGATTCGAACCTGTGACTACAGAGTTCATAGATATGAGAGGGACAAACGATTAACTCGCCTTGCTGTCTCATCTGTAGATTCATCAACCGCTATCGCTTTAAAAAATATTGGCTTGTAATCTAATCGCCCCTCTACCAGGCCAAGGTCAATTTGGCGTGGAGGGATTCAGTCACCCCTCCCCGCCTATTCACAGTGTCACAACAATTTTGCTTCTGGGGTGATTTTAAGGCTGGAAATCAACGTTTAAAGGCTATAATCAATCCGAATAAAGGTCATCGCCCTCCCCCAACTCTACCAAACATTGTGTTGAGCCAAGCCATGAAGCAGGGGGAACAATACGTTTGGTTATTCTCTGAAGGTCCTGCCGGCACTGTGCAAAACCAATCAGGGTTGAGTGGCCATTGTTATCTCCCTTGTCTTATCGGTGCAACACTTTGTGCAGTCAGTGTAGTGCTGCTAGGGAATGGAACTTTCATTCATACCTGACCTGTTTGAGGGATTACTCACAATCAAGTAAAAGAGGAGTGTTTACCAAACACTCAGGGATGGGCATTGTTCGCTCGGCGCTCTGTACACCTAGAGGCGCGATTGCCCTCTGAACTGTCTGTACGCAGTACGATTGTGGGCTGGTACCGACTCTAGAATTCAGGGTACGAGTGCCTAGCATGTACATACCTTCAGTAATTACTCTCTGTATCCGGGTTGTTCAATAGCAAGTCCTATGGCTTTGCTGCTGAAAGGACCATAGACCGATGATGTCAGTTTAGGACGGGTGGGGGAGTGTGCTGCAGAAACGCTGGGGAAGCACACAACCAATGTGAATTTGGGCAAGCCTAGGTTAGGGCTTGTGCAACCCAAGAGGTACAATACCACCGTCCAACTCATACTATAAGATGTAGTGAAGAGAGTAGGAGCCAGGTTTCTGCATCGGTGGGCAGGGCAGGGCAGCGCCGCCAATGCACTCTTTTGCCACTTGAGACTTTCCTAGGTTGTAACTGCTTCTTAAACCCAACAAACCCAAATTGTAACGCACAAAACCAAAGCCCATTCCCGTGCCTCAGGACAGCGAAGCAAGTATGAGCTGGGGGAAGCATGAGCTGTTCCCCAGGGCATAGTGACCCCGCTCCAGGAGAAGACAGGGTCCCTAATACTGCACCGTCAGCGCTTGGTGGGCGGTTCCTCCCAGCACTAGTCTCATCAAACCTGGTCAGCGGTAAAAACAGATGCGCGACCCACAGCAGCTTCAGCAGATGCGCCAGCCCACGCAGAGGGCGCTAGAGGCGCAGCTCACATAGCGGGCCGCCCCTCTGGCCGCCCCCTGCATGGACTCGCCTCCTCTGGGGAGGAAGCAGTCAGGGTGCCCCGGGGGTCAGGCTGGAAACGGCCTGCACCTCTGGGGGCTTAAATAGCCTGGGCTGAGAGAGCTAGTCCTCTCATACAGCCCTGGTAGCAGCGACATGAACAGCAATCTTTTGAAAAGGTAATATGTGGAGTCGATGGACGGCGTGGGGGCGCTGGTCCTTGCCGTGGGTCTGGAGCCACAGCATTTCCTCCACGGTGCCTCGGGGGCACGAATGGTGGGAGGGGGTATGGAGTGGAGGGATGGCGCATTGGCCCTTATCCTGGCGGTGTTTTTTTTAACCACAGCATTTCCTCCATGTCGTGTCTTTGGAGGCACAAAGGAGGTGGAATACGAGGGCGGCGCATTTGCGCCCGCCCTTGCTGCGACTTTCGGAACATTCCCTCCACGTGGGTAACGCGGTCGAGGCCAGGTGGCCCGGCAGATGCAATTTATTGCTTGGTATGCATAAGGATGTAAGAATGTAGAGCCGTTCATTCGGGGTGGCAAGGGGAACGTTGTCAAGGCACGGTGGCCCGGGAAGCGCAATTTTTCCTTGTAAATGTGTATTAAGGTAGCGCCGGTCAACAGGCGAAGCGCTTTGGGGAACAGCGCCGAAAGGCCATCTTTCCAGAACGGTTTCCCCCCCACCCCCTTTTAGTTTTCAGGGCGGCATTCAGGCGCGGAGTGCAGCGTGGTAAGTAGCGCATTGGGCACGGGCGACAGGTTTGGATGCCTGAATAAACTAGTTGCCTTTCCGATACGAAACATACACGGGCGGCTCGGGAGAGAGCTAGGCCAGTCCCCGGTTGTAAAAAGCTTTGCAGGGTGTTTTTTCAGGTACTAGGGATTTAGCACATGTATGGCATGGGCCGGGGTTATGCATGTGCGGTCTGGGAGGCAGCTGGCCCACTCTCGGGTTTGTAAAAGCCCCGGGGGCAGAGCGCAAGGGTTTGGTCAGGTATGGCTTGGGGTTTTACACAGGCAGCTTGGGAAGCAGCTGGGCCATTTCCCCGGTTGTTGAAAACACCGCGAGGAGGGAAGAGAAAGTGTTTGATCTTTGTATGGATTTAGCTAAGGGGAAGATAACGTATTACAAAGCACTAATGCTGTCGGATGGGCATGAGTGAGGATTGGGGTCCAGTTACAAGCACTGGCCTCACGGCATGGAGGGACCTCGGACATTGCTCGCTCCTAAATAAGGGTGTGCAGGGGGAGCTGCTGCCGGGGCGTTGCCGGAAGGGAATCATAAGCGGCGATTCCACTAGGGACGGTTGGGACTCCTCAACAACCGATGCAGTGGCCTTATTCGCTCCATACTCTCTGGAGGAATGACTGAACTGGCAGTGGAGTCCAGGGCGGGCCGTTCTCGCAAGAACCGAATGGTGTGAGATGGCTCACAGGCTTTTGGACATGGGACTTTTGTAAGGCGGGATTGGCGGAGCCACCCGGCTAAGGACCATGGTTGGTGCCAGGCAGTCATAAAACCTGAGCAGGGGATGGGGGGCCGCCCTCATAAGATGACTCCAAATTATGCGACCATATGTTTTTCCAATAAAATGTTATATATGTTTCCAACTTTCAGAATGTCTCTGACTCATTGGGGCAAGCAAGCAGGAAAGGTTATGCATGTTACTGATATGATGTAAGGGGCCAAGGAGTAGAGGTTAGCCCCGCCATGCGACCCCCTCATCCTGCCCAGGGGGCAGGCGACCAACATTCCCAGCCTGCGTCCTGGACACTCAAGAGCTGATAACATGAATTGTAGGACCACTTAAAGAGAGCTTGTGCTCGCTGATGTCAAATACATTTGCGTATACAATCATCTAAAAGAACTGTGGCTATGCCAGCTGCATTTCCGGCCAATTTACCTCCCACAGAAGAACTTGCTGGGCATGCAGTTTTGAAAGAGAACATAAGAAATGCAGGGTGCCTCCCCCCACAAGGAGTTGAAGGCGGTTTACTAAGTGTCGAAGTAATGTGACAATTGGGAAGAAAGATGTATGAAAACAATGTTAACGTATTGTCATCCTAAGCAATACATGAAATAAGCGGTCACTCTGCCTACTAACCCACGAATGTGCAGATTACAATGTGCTCAACGATGCATATTCTTTGTGCTACGGCACTTTCTGGAAATATGTCTTTTGTGTTAGTGTAAATAAAACCTTTCTTTGATATTCCTGAATCTCGAGGCGTTTTGTCCTTTGAGCTAGTAGCCACCTAGCTCCACTGCAAATCTGTGCCCCTATGTCACGCCTTTGGTTAGGGTAGCCTTTGACTTTATCTCTCTCTCTCTTATTGAAAATACAAAACTGCCTAACGTACTATTCCTATCACCGATCCGACAGACCTATAGCGTGAATCTGCTGCCACCGACTAGCTTGCCTGCGTTCCCTCGAGACTGCCCTCAGTGGCACGAGCCCCCGGAAATGGCAAAATGGGCGCTTTATCTCGTAACATTAACTAAGCGCATTTTACCAGGACGGAGAAAGCCTCAAACCCACGCACTTTTCGAATGTATTTATTCCCCGAGGCAATGTCAGACCACGTGGTTTCCAGAGATGTATTTGTTCCTACACTGTAAATGCTGCGACTACCTTAAACATTCAGAACACAATTACATAGCACGTTTCAACTACTAAACACTCGGACAATCCACATTTCTTACACAACTGCAATCTTCTACAAATAAAACATCTTCTTGCTTGGCACACAGGCGCGTTTCGCGATCCAGTTTAGGGCGGCGTTTCAGTGGCGTCACTATAGGGGGGCCTGGTGGGGCCAGGGCCCCCCCTGTGAAACCCTATCCCCCTTGTGCCCGCCTACCTAAGAGGAGCAGTGACCATGTTCTCCCCCTACTTTTGTCTGTGGCCCCCCTACCTTTGCCTTTGGCCCCCTCTGTGCCCCTCCTAAATTTGATTCCTGGTGACACCACTGCGTTTATAACCAGGATTTTATTTACTTCACGAAAGGAGAGCCAACTCCCTCCCCTGTATACTGTATGAATGCTCCCCCAACCCTCCTCATTCGGACTGATATCCTTGCTGGCACCAGCCCCTGCCCTGCGTGTGAATGTAGCAAACTCGGATTGGGGATTTCCTTTTGAAACTACTCAGTGAATCCCAGCCCTACCCCATTACCTTTAGAAAAAGACAAGACATGCAATTAACGATAACCTGGTGCGGCCTGGCGGGTGCTTCAGGCTGTTTGCAACCAAGGAGGTGTATTTCAGGTTACAAAGAGAGCCCACATTAGAATGCTTTTAGTGCTGGTTTGTGTGCCAGGCTTGCCTCTAAAAAGCAATAGAAGTAAATAGATGCTTTTTCAAAACGCACTGGGTCCTTTTTGAAGTACATGGGCCGTTCCTTAACTTGCCCAAAATTGTCAGAAGCAAAAACATCCGTCACCCGTGTTCAGCTAAGAGGCTATTAAATCAAATCCCAGACTCCCATATTAATTCAATACTAGAAACGTGTTTGGGTTATATGTGTGCACCAGGCAATCCAAGTGATTTTACTAAGTATTTTTCAAAATAGAAAACATCTTTATATGAATAATGTGTATAATGAGGAAACAAGACAAAACCGACAAGCTGGTACTGTCAACGTTGCAATAAAAGACATGTAATCGCCCACGAGTGCCGGGACACACATGATCTCACAGAAGCGGCAGCCTCCGGAGGCGGATAGGTACACGCAGGGCTTATGGGAGACTGGACTGAAAGAGCCCCAACCTAGCCCAAAAGCGGCGCTCTAAACTATATTGCAATCACCCACCACTTCCCAAGTGGCATCTCCATGAAAAAAAATGGAACAAGTGGCAGAAGGATCGACCAAAACTATCAACCATGGGATTGCGAAAGCAAACAGGTAAGGCAAGCAAACTGATGCTAGTGCAGGTTTGACATATAAAAAGGGCCAGGAGAGAAATAAGCACCTTACCAGTTGCCCCTCCCCCTCCCGCATACCGAATAATGATGTCACTTTTTCAATATGTAATAGATCAAGCAACCAAGCAAGGACATGTGGTTCCAATGTAAGCACAACTCCAATTGCATCCCCCTTCTAATCTGCGTGGGACTTTGTCCATGCTAAGGAATGTCCAGCTTGACATTTCTATTCATCATGAAGCCAGCAAGAAAGTGGAGAGACAGAAGTTAATTGGTGTCCACCGCCCCCTCCTTAACAGGCTGCTGGAAAAACAAAAGTAAAAAGGGGGACAGTAAGCCTCTGCTAATATTGTACGACACATTCAGTCAATACGGGGATCAATTGATTAATTTACTGCAGTGGCTGCCCTTCTAGCAATAAAGCCACGAATGGGTGGGAGGGCGACTGCGTCCGTGTGGGAAGAATTAGACTGCATTCGTCCCAGTTTATGAGAGTGAGCAAATGCTAAACTCTGTGCATCACCAAAAGAGCAGACTATCTGGAGAGAACTTTGGTCGGCAGCACAAAATACGTTTTTAAATGGGACTGGAAAGTCCAGCTCTCTGCGAATCTTGGGCAAAACAAGGCAAAGATAGTTATGGCAGGCAGGCGGCCCATGACACCAAATACTGACTGCAACCATGTGAAATTAGGAATCCATACTCAAGCACGTCAAGGGGTGGTCCCCTGGGACAGATCAAGCCCCTCTATTTTTACAATACATGGGCTAGCTGCTCCCCTCATTAAAGCAAAGCCGAAGCTGGGTACCTTCATGTTCCCCATGTCTTATCAAACAACATGTCAAGTTATTGTGAAAGCAGAGTTTGAAATTGAGGGGCGCTGGGGGCTATTTAGCTCCTGGGTATAGCCTAGAAGGGCCTGCTTAGCTTAACACCAACAGCTACAAGGTGCTACAATTGGCTAGCCCAAACCAACTGGTGGCACACAAATATACCCATGTGCCTGGGAATGTGCATAGAAGTTGCATAATGAAACCCATAAAAGACATTTAAAGCATAATGGGTCCTATGTCGCGACACAATTATAGTTTGCATTCCAAGTGGAATTTATATTTGTGGCACTCCGTATTAGCTTCTCTTCTGCAGCAGAAAGGGTGCAGTGGCATCACAGAGGTGGCAGCAGAGATTCAAAAAAAAGTTGTGGGAGTAAAGAGCAAGCAACAGGGATCCTTGCCAATACACCAATTTCTTTGACTGCTGAGTTATCGATCTAACTGCACAGATGGGTAATGACTTAGAGGGAAATAGCTGCAAGACAGAATACTGGACAGGAAAGAAATGCCAAAAGGAAATAAAAAAAAGAGTAAGTGATGTAAAGAGCAAGTTAAAGTGCAGAAACGTAATGCAACCTAGTAAGAGAGTGAGTGAAATCAACAACTCGGAACAGAGCGAAAGACAGAACAATATAGCAATAGAAAGAGGCACTTAAGACGTGTGCATTTTTGATTTGTGCCAGAGTTTTGGAAGGAAAAACTAAGTTCCACCGCCCTTCAGATATTGTAGTGGCTGTTTTGCCTTTGCATCTCTCAATGTTCACTCCTAAAGCAAAGTATCATTTTTCAACCTCCGCTTATCTTTCTCTTGCACGTTCATTTTTTTAATAGTTATCTATTAAAAGTACAGCGCTCTGAACTAAATCATGAGACTTTAATAGCTCTGGGGTCATGAGGTTAAGATGAAATTCCAAGGAACCAGCAGCTACTTCCAGCTTTTGCTCCATGAATTCCAATTTCGACCCCTTTGAAATATATATTGCAGCCTGTAGCCATTACAGGAGCAGTTTATGCAGCTTTATGCAGCTCTCCCTAAATCTTTAGGTTACTTTTGTGTCTTTGGGATACAAGTTATCTGGTCCCACTGCCCAAGCAGGTGGAAATGTTCACTCACACACGCATGCAGGCTTTTTTTCACGTCAAGCCCAATCTAGAAGTGTTTCCCACATTGTGCAGGAAATTCAGCAAGATCAGCATTCCGATGCCCTCAAAGAAACTTGATCCCAAAAAAGCAGACAGTCTATAACGATCAATTGCAACTACAGCCACCATGTTTTTCATAGCAGACGCCATTAGTGATGTACCGTGCATGTACATGCAAACACCTTGCCACTGGAGTGGCTTCCTGGTGTAGAATGTCTTCATGGAACACCTTGCAAGTCTAGCTTATTCAGGGGATGCAATCTTGCGCAAGTGTGAAAATGGCACTCCATTATGAGCCACCGCATGAAGCACCAACAGGAGCAGAACGCCAACATCTACCCAGGTTCCCCTACCGATACTGCAGTGAATCAGGGAAAGTGGTGGAGACAGCCTGGGTCACAGACAGCGATGCAGCTGAGCACTTTCTAGTGGAATCCCAAGCCTCATTACGTAGCCCAAAGTTTTTTTTATACATAATGCCCATGACTTGCACATTGTCCACAGCAGTTAACAAAAGGAAACCAAAACGGTACAGCCCTAAAAAGCATGATGGAATCGGGTGTGTTCCATGGAGGCAACATGGGCTCAAAGACTTTGGTTTCCAAAATAGGAGAAGACCACCATGCTAAATAGTAACAGTTCATGTGGTTCCAGCACAACATATTTAATGCATTCTTAGTGATAGTCATTGCATTACATCCACAGGGCATATCCTCAAACCACAGGTCCTTGCTCAGACAGACCGTAAAATGGTAAGACAGCTCTGCATGCTAGGGTTGTTTTGCTAAGTGGCTGGAATCTGTTATATTTTGTTGGCTTTTGCCACTATGTTGCTATATTATGTTTCTATGGCTCAGCCTTCACAGGCAAAAGAACGAAATCGTAACGTTTGCCCCATAGTAGACCAGACCGGGACCACGTCCCTCCCACCTCAGCTGAAGGACCAGGCCCCACCGATCAGAGAACACCATCTCAGTTTCTCTGCTTCTACCCCAGATGATGACCACCCATAATCATCAATGAGGATATCTTACCATAATCAGGTTCAGAGTTCAACAAAGATAAAATAGTACAGCAGATCGCTCTTTTCTAACGATAAGAAACGTAGAGTGCTTTACTGCGTGCGTGTGGTTTGTAATGGGCAAGCATGTCTGACAGGGCTTCAGCTAAGCCCATTTGTATGTTAAGAAGTCCTGAAAAAGCCCCAAAAAGGTAAAACAAAAAAAATTAAGAAAGCAGAATAACTCTTCTACTCTTCTTCTATATCCAACAATTGCTCTGGATTTTTTTTTTCTTGTGGGAGTCATTTTAAACGAATATTCCGACAATCAAAAACATGACGTCCAAATGTTTAGGCTTGCAATTGTGGCACTTCCTTTCCCAGAAATTGAACGGAAAAACCGTCTGGTGGTGCTCATCTCTATAGTGAAATTTGAGATGGACTTTCCTGCAGCTGCTGGGCAGCCAATTCAAGGTTAATAGTTTTCCAAAGATGGGAAACTGGCAGGACACGTTTGCATTTAAGAAATATAGAAGATTAACGAGTACATAAGCAAGAGTGGTTTGAAAAAAAAGACAAAATAAGCTCCTTACATTCCACAAACAGGGATACCTTGTGAATCCTGCTGTATGAAAATAAAAATAAAGTCATTATACCAACTCACAGGCCTGCAATTGGAAGCCCCTTCAGTTTAACTCAATTTGTACCAATGTTAACATGGCCAACTTTTTGTAGAAAAGAGGTTTTAACATAAGACTCGAGACACACACAAAACGGAAAGAAGAACAGGTCCCAAGCTGCTACTTGGTTTTGCATACTCAGACAAATTAAGGTTAAGACGCATCAATTCACGTTTCAACCTCTCCTATGGTCGAACTGCTCGTAACCGCACTGAATACTGCACAGCAACACCCAGTGCTGTGCAACCTGCTGCTGTGCAATCTTCCAACATTTATAAAAAATGAAAGTGCTCGGTCCACCCCTTTGGCTTGGTTGTTTAGGGAATAAGAAGTAACCTAAAAAAATAAATAAATAAATAAACCGCATCCTGGGGTCATCTACTGTAAGAGAGCGTGTTGCAACATTGGTTTAACCCATAAGTACTATTTCTGTCCCGATTTCTTCGCCTGAGGGTTAGAGTAATCAAAGTAAGTACATTTGTGAGTGAAGCCATGCTACAGCGATGTTGTACACCAAGTAAAAACTCAACCCAACGAAGGAAGTTCTGTACACACACTTCTGGGGACCACTTCTTAAAAAGGCATGCAGTTTTTTCAGCGCTTTTGTTTCCAAGCACCTGTGCAAAATGCCCAGATACCTCATTAGATTGTTTGCATTTCTTTGTCCCAGATCTACGCTGGATGAAATATGGTAATGGCAACATAGAGACGAATGGGGGAGCGGGAAAGGTGGGGCGTACAGAGGGCAGTTGGACATGCTCATCTTAAGGATGCACACAGTGTCCCACTGAATACTTCTGTATTTCGACGTCATGACAGATAGCATGGAATTTCAGTAGCAGTAGAACTCGCCAGCATGACCATGGACAGTACCAGAAGATCTGCATCAGCCCCAGTGAAGCAACTGCAATTTCCAAGTCCTGACCGCCTCTCGCAAAATCTGCATCAGGGAAGGGAGTAACTTTTTAGAGGAGCATGGGGTTGGGACTGGTTACAAATGCTGCAAGAGGCAATAACAAGTCCAAAGGTGGAGTTTATGGCCCCAAGCAGGGCCTCGATGATCGGTCCCCTGCACCCTCATCCACCACAATTCCAATTTTTTGTCAAGTTCCATTTCTTTATCGAGTTCTCCTGCATGTAGAGCAGAAGTCATCAGGGAAGCGATGGAGTATCTGCTTTCAGATAGCCAATCATCTGCCTCTTCACATCCAAAAATCAAGGCTGGCCCGGGAGAGACCAAGATGACACAAAACTGCTAATCTAAGTATCAGGAATTAAGTCTGAACCAATCAGTTTGCCTCCAAGGGAGAAGTTTCTTGGTAGATGGACCAGCATGGGGGCAGCGCAGCTGACTCACAGACCTATGCCAACAAGGCTTCCATCCACCATGATGTCCACTGTGTCTTTGCTGGGCCACTCAGACCAATACCGTACATTTTTAATATTTTATGGTACTTGGAATCGTTCAAAAGGGCAACCCTAACTGAAAATCATCAGAACCCTGTACATAAGAAAAAATCACAAATAATAAAACATCAAATTAGCACTATAGCATTGAGAACATACAGAAAATACTTGGTGCACTGGACACAAAAATCGCACCACTCCCTTAAAGAAAACCTCAGCAATTATATACAAAGTACTGTTAAAAAAAAGGGTCTAGAATTCTCTTCTGAATTGCATCAGTGAGGTGCTTTCTACAGCATACTAGGCAACGCATTCCATACTCTGGGCATAGACAGAAAAGGCCAGCGTACTACTACTTTTTCTTTTAGACAATGGAGTCTCAAGGCGGACCAAGTCCTGACTACAAGGGGTCTGCTTTCCTCCAGATAGCAAAATAAATTGCTTTTGTTGACAACACATAGAAACTTTAACAAGGGTGGCAAGATCATAGCTCTTCTTCCCTACATCCAACCCGAGCTTCAGAATGGAAAATTGACTTTAATGGCAACAGGGAGGTGTCTGGCAGCCGTGTCCCGAGGAGCACAGCTGTTCTTTGCCCCTTACCCAAGATATGATGGTAAGAGGTGGAGGAGACCTTAACATTTCTATAGAGGTCTCTGTCACCCCTCATTGTCTCCCTTTGGTGCCAACCAGAACCCTGCAAATAAGATCATCTGTATCAGATGAAGGGAAGTGGACCATGCTAGCCAAGTACATGCAAACCTTAGACAACGATTGAAGAACTCATAGTTTCTGCAGTAAGCCCACTGTTGAACTCTCACACTCCCTTCAGTGACCAAATGGAGTTCCCACCCTCTAATCTGACCTTAAGACTGACTGTTCAGTGAACCTGAAGGACCCCACGCAAAGATTTGAGTGTCCCACAGTTACCGAAAAACACAACACTGTCCACGTAACTCCACTTCAAAGCATTCAGTGTCCCCAAGTCACATACAGCACAGTTTCCAGTCACACCCTCTTCCAATCTAGCTGTGAGGACCTGGATGGTAGGTCTAGGAGATGACCAGATGGGTGTTAAGGCTTTCCCTCCAAAAACCTTGTGTAAAGAGTGGAGGATCATCATATGGCTCTATCCCTGGGCACAAAAGAAAATGAATACACAGACAATTTCCAATCCAACTGCTATTTGCCTTGACTTTCTTGATGTCTCTAGAAACCTACTGGGGAGGATCCAAGACTTGGAACTCTAAGAACCTTTGGTTTAGCTTTTTTAGTCTACAGACCAGAGGGACCCTGTATGCAGAATTGGCAGATAAGGGCCTGGTCAAAAAACAAGAACAGTTCCAGGCTTGTTTACCAAAGTCAATAGTGGAGTTCCATCACAGAGAGGTATTTCAGAAAAATTTATATTTTTGTTAGTGGAGATATACAATCACAAGGTCATCCTATCATTAGTCTGTGCCCCCTGGCACTAGCAGAGCTTGAAATGTAACAGTTATGGGGCAATGCTTGGTCTTGGAAGCAAGATAACTCAGCGTAACACAGGTCCGAATCCCGATCCTGCGCTTAGAAACCAATCTCTGGTATTAAGTAAAAGGACAATTATAATTATAATGATATAGCATACATTCTAGTGATGCTGTGAGAGCATTGCCAATCTTTCCATATGATAGGGTTACCAGCCCTGTGTTTCATTCTTTCCTGTAAACATGAAACCATCTTTCCTCATCAAAAGTGCATTTTCCAAGAGGATTATGGAATGTAGAGAAGGTTCCTTCTTGGCAGAGTTTCCAATTAGCTCAAACAGTGGAAGGTTACATACCCCCAGCTTCCTTTCCAACTAAAAAAGAAACACTAGAAGCCTTTGCTTACTTTTGCACACTCCCCATATCAAGGTGATCCTAATAGGCACACATGCGTGACAAGCCAAAGGAGTGCAAGAAGAAGGTGGCAGGGACAGACTGCTTCAGAGTGCCTTTGAGAGAAGGTTGGTTTAAAGTCATTTCCGACTTCTGCACACAGAAAGACTGCAGCACAGTTTGAGATAGCCAATATATTTTCCCCAAAGTTAAAGCCTTCAAGCAAAAACATCTGTCTCACTCCAATATCTAGCAAAAAGTAACAAACATCTGGGAGAATAGGGCTACAAGTTGAAAAACACCAACTTCACAAGAGTTCAAGGCATGCATCTAGGAAAGCAAAAAGAAGAAACAGCCGCCTCAACGTGCTTGGCTCCCCAGTTTACATGTATTCCCGATGCCCACCCCCTGCTTCACCAACTCCCAGGCACCTCGCTTCTTCAACCTACATTTCCTGGCCTATAATCCTCCGGTCTCTGAGCTACCTTACAACCCTGTTTGTATGATCCCAGATTCCCCAGTTACTGGTCCACAGACTCAACGCTTCTCCTCAGACTCGTTATGCCCCCACAGACCTGCCCCAGGCTGCATTCTTCCCTGTGCACAGTCACCTACTCTGGAGTGTTTTCCCTTTATCTTACCAGGTTGCCAACCTTTCTTGGCAAAGTCTCCCTGCTTCTTTGTCCATGGGATTTATGTTACCTTAGCCATATCTGTGTGCCCGTTACCCAACTCCAAGTTTACCAAAGAAGTTGGTGAATTTTCCTTTAACTCACTGATTCCAGGTTCAGAGAATCCCCGTTTTCTTATCCCTGATCTTCTGACTTTCCAGCTTCTCGTGCCAATGTCTTTGCAGGCTAATTACTCCCCCTATGTTCTCTCTACTTCCCAGACCCTGGGAATCAAACTGGACTAGCCTATCTTTATTTCCTTTCTTATCTAATCTCCTTGCATGTTTCACCAAGCTTCCTACTCCCCTTTCCCAGGGCTCCTACTTCCCTTTCCCAGACTACTTGCTTCCCCTTATCCACTGGCTCCACCACTCCCTGGCACCAGACTCCTCTTCTTGCTCTTCGGTGCCCAGCCATCCCTGTCCCAAAGCTTTCTGCCTCCAGCCCCAATCTTTGATCTGATATGATATGATATGGCATTGATAAGGCGCCTATACACAAATGTTTCAAGGCGCGACGAGGCAAGGGAGGACAGACAACGATCCTACTAGGCCAGGTGTCATTCAGATTGCACAAGTGTATGGGATGGGTGAGTCATGCAGTACATGGGAATAGTGTAATAGCAATAAGTAAAAGTAACGGCCAGCAGGTGGCAAGTGCAGACATTAGGTGACAAGTGCTGGTAGTGGGACTGTAGGGATACAGAAAACAGTCCCCAAGTGCGAGGATTGCCAGGCAGGCAGTGCAGGTGTATGTGACTGGCGGGGGAGGGACCTGGGCCCGAGATCAGAGGGTAGCCAGGTAACCAGTGCAGTTTCAGTTTCAACCAGGAGGTCAGCAGGGGAGAGGAGGAGAAAAAGCAGAAGCAAAGAGAAAGGTTTTGAGGTGCTTCCGGAACTGGAGATGGTTCTCCTCAAGTTTCAGGGAGGCTGTTCGAGAGGGAGGCCCCATCCGAAGTAAGAGATCTAACACCTACTCGTTGCTTGGAGAAGCAACTGACCCTGAGGGAGTTGTACTTCCCCAGTCGCTGATCTCCTTAGTTTACCTCTTCACCCCCACGTATTGCTTTCTTGTGCTCCCTACTTCCCTTTCCACCTGCTTTCTACATTCGAATCTCTAGATTCCCTATAGTTTAGTCTCCTGGAAACATCTCAGCTAGGCCCAAAACATGCATTTCCCATTCCTGCAGTCTCTCTGCAACTGCCCCCCCCCCCCCCTCCCCAACTCATTTTGCTTCTCCAATCTCCAGGGTGCTTGCTTTCTCCCAAACCATGACTGTGCTTCCCGGTCCTGTTGCTACATCGATTCCTTTTACTTGGTTTCCCACTGTGAGGAATTCGACCATCCGGACGGTGGGTATGCACTCACCTGGGCTTTTTAGAAATTTTATATGAAATTGAATGATGGTAGAGCAACCTCTGTAAAATGTGTTGGGCTAATCCGCCCACATTTTCCTATGCTCACTACATGACAAAAAGCAAAGACATGTGTACTCTGGGTGGACACAGCCTACAGGCACCGTCCACCTGGTCATATTTAGTTGGTATATATGACAATCAGGATTACACCGGTCATCTCATAAGGGGAGGGCCACTCCATCCTCCTGCCAAGGCCAGCCTAACTAACTAACAAAGGCTTGATGAATCCGCCCTTTCGTTTTGCTTAGGCTCTGCTGCTGGTGGCAGCTTTGTATACTAATCAGAGTTTAATTTAAACAGATCCACATGGGGCCTGGCTGAAGAGTTTAACAAAGGATACAGGAAACCCCCAACAACCTTTGATATGCACTGCGTCAACCTGAAGTCAGCTGCCGCCTCTCAGCATCAAGGGAGTGAGTGACCTGTCATGTTTGGGACCATGTGTTTACAGTTGCAACCCACCACAGGGGGATCCCATTCAGAAGGGACAAGAATGTGGTTTTCAGGAGTCAAAGTCTGGTCTCGCAGCAACATCAAAGGAGACCTGCCACTTTAATCAGGAACCACAGAGAGCTCAATTAACTAGAGAGACCCTTGATCCACAACCAACAGGAAGAAAGCTGGGACTTAGTATTACATGTTTTCAACCCTTTACCTTTTCTGTTGGAAAGCACTCTGGTTAAGAACTCATGCATACAAGAGATTGTTGGTGGGGACCCAGGATTGGTTCTCATTAAGGTATGCTTAGCCTACTCCAATCACTCCGGCCCATTTGGGTCAGATCATTTGAAAACTTTGCATGGAGTAGTAAGAAAAACTCAGCATTGGACCCTGGCTGAAGTTAAAGTCGGCCTTACATTTTGCGCTAGTGAAGGAAGGCCAGGACCTCCAAGAGGGAGGCAAGATCTCTCCCCTAAACATCTCCCATTGAACAGCAGGAGATACTGAATCCAGAGGACCCTCCAGCAGCTCCAAAACCTGGACACAGCCACCACACAGCGTGCCCTACTAGGCTCTGCAGCAAGCTTACGAGGTGGGAAGTGCCAGAGAGTCTCTGAACCAAACCAAAGACAAGGCAGTTGCCTGAAACACTCTTCCCAGCTGTGGGAAATCGGATTAAAAGGTTGACATGAGCCCAGTTAAGAAGCTAGGAGGAGTGCATAAAACAAGCATCTATCAACATCTGCCTTAAAGGACCTTTACAAGCCAGTCGAGCCGCTCGAGCTGCAACCGAATGCACCGCTGACCTGTTGTTGCGCCAGTCTCTAACACCGTCTGAGACTACTCAACCAGTGCTTCATACCCACCGAGCAGAACTGAGACAACGATTCCTGACCTTGAGCCGCCGTGTGTGCCAGCCAGCAGCCGTCCGTCCAGACTCGCTCGCCGAACTGCTTGCCATCTGATACCCGCAGCTGTCTCCCATCTTGAACTCTGTCGCAGAAGCTGCAACGCGCCCTGAAACCAACTCTAGACTGTGGAGCACCAGAGCTTCTACAAGCACAAGGTACATTGTAATTCTGTCCCCCTGGTCCTTCTCTGAAGGCCCCTAGTGACATTTTACAACCCATCATTCCATTTGTGTTGAAACCAAGTATCTTTGAACTATTGTGATTAATTACTTTACTGACTACCCTCCTGTCCCTGAGGGCATCCCTTTTCCTTATTTGAAACTATCTGTCCTCTGCATTCCTTTACAGGGTGCGTTGTATTTTGTAGTGTGCTAAAACGGTCTGTTTTGATAATAATAAAGTAGAGATTTGTATACAACCTTGAATGGACAGTCCCTTTTATCATTGGGTAATAACTGTATTTTTGCTGTATTGCAACTAACCAACGATCCACGACCTTTCAGAGATAAGTCTGCCATTCTGTCCAAGTTACCAAAATTGGACAAGAAGGTTTATGATTTCCTTGCCTTTTTTTAATCTGTTCAGGTCACTTCTGGTTTACTACAGGTGTATAGCTGATTGACAGTTTAGAACCCGATATTCATCCCTGTACCACTGGTGCCCAGGAAGCATCACACCCATATTTAACTCCTTTGCCCGCTGTTCCAGCCAGAATGTCCAGAAAAAAAATAGCAGGCCAAGTTCCATATATACTAGGACCTAAAAATCAGAAATCACACTATGGATCAAAAAAAGTCAATCAACCAAAGCTTATTTCAAATAGCACACCCATAAAATGGCAATAACAATGATATATATGAAAAGTTCATAAATATTTATGAACTACCGCTACAAAAAAATGTATATCAAATATATACATATAGAAAACCAGCATTTATACAAAAAAGTACGGTAAAAGAAGTCTAGGTATACACATTGTTATTACATACATTAAGAAAGTGATAATTGCAGTTGCTCTTAATTCCAGTGCTTAACTCCTCACTATGTTAAACTGACGTACCCGACCCAGATGTGGTCTTCAGACTAATCGCTGAATTGACAAACCCGGTAGCATGCACCACCTCTATTCTCTCTCCCAATTCCCCCATTACTTACCCTCGAACGACATTCTGGTCAAAGCCTCCGACAACCCTCACCACATTTCGACAAAACTACCATCCTCACGCAATATTCCCTACACTCCTTCCCCAGCGTACCTGCCTTTCCATTGGGACGCTTCGCTCCTCACAGCCTCCAATCTGATACCAATCTTCGACTTCCAGGAACTGGTTGCCACCAGGAGGAAAACAGACAGCCCCAGCAGACTCCAGGCAGGAAACCTTCACAAACTCTCCAACTTCAAAGACCATCCTCAACTCGAATTCCCAACACGATTCGATCCTTTCGGCTCCATCAGCTCAGAATCAGTGTCTCAGCCCTCAACTGGATGACTTAAATTGCGACCAACTGATGACAAAAAATGTACCACTCTACTAATCGCAACCTCCCCAGGACTGTTCCCTCTCTCCTCTGTGCTTGAACATCTATCTCCACCAGCATTACTGCAGTTATTCAGGCTGACTTGCTAAAACTAAGCAGACATCACGCACACCTTGCTCGGGGTAAGCAAGCCCCCAGGCCCTTTGCCCCATGACCTGGCACCCTGCCTGCAGGCTATTGACCACTGTGCGACCCTAAACACCCACCTCAACCCAGCCAAGAAATAAATCCTTCGTCATGGCATCTCTTCCCTGATCTCACACCCTATATTTCCTAGCGTTCTCTCTAGCCCGCACACCCGGCCGGCCTTGCCAGTAAATCCTACAGCTCTTGTTCCCACAAATCACGGTAGTTTCCAAAAAATCTTCCATCTGAAATGCGTGCGACGCATTTTCAGTAACCACCGGAACAGACTAGTAATGTTAATGGGCCCAGGGATCAGGTCACCATGGCAGTGCACATCCTGCAATGGAGTGTAGTCAGCGGTGAGCCGTCTTCAAGATCCAATACATCACCCAGAGAGGTGGAAAAGGAAGATCCACATTTCTTCAGACCAAACTAGCTCCTTGCATCCGCAAGCATACACACTCGGGCCCTCCTTCATGAATCATCTATAAACTGGCTGCACCAAGATGACAAAGCTTGGAAGAAGAACCTCCCGTTTCCGAGCAGCAGAACTCTGGAGCCCCATTCTCATTCAAACTCACTTGTGCATCGTTCATTCAAAGGCACTTAAAACCTGGCTGTACCGCCCGATGAGGCATAAGAACATAGTCATTGCAACATTCCAGCCTGAGCGCCCCTGGTTGAGAAAGAACAAGGCCAAATAAGCTGTTCTAGCAGAAGGGGCTCATTCAAAAGGGTCTAAAATCGGGTTCCTAGGCTGTGTAATAATCGTTCCATGCTGTGGATCCTTCTGCATGCACTCATCATCACCCTCCCCCTTATAGGCATTTAAGGGTAGGACTGATTCCAGATCACATGAAGCTATTTTTATTAGCGTCACAACTCAACCTACCAGGACAGACCTGGACCGTGCACTTAACCTAAAATCTGCTGTTCTCCCCATATTCACTTCAAAATAAGCTGCTGATCACCACCCACCTAAGCCACCAAGTTCAACGCACTTAACTTCTTCCTTCCTCTGGAACTCCTTGAGTAAATCAAACCAGGTCTCTGGGCTTCCTACTGTACACCAAGCAGCTCAAGAGACCTAACCTCCTCCATTCTCTGGACCTCGACACAATCTACTAAAACCCCTTATTCGCAAATCGATGCACCTAATCTCAAACAAACGTGTACCATCCCAACTCAACCTTAGTAAAGCTCCTCCTCATATAAAAAAAACCCACACATTTATTGGTTGAATTACCCATTCCAGCCCACATCCCTACCATACAGACAGCCGGCTCATACTATACGCCACGACACCGAACTTTCAAATTACTCGTCAGATGATCACCAGTACCTAGGCTCATCACAAAAATCTGTTGCTTAATCCCTAACTCACTTAGCGACCCAACATCCCTACAGAGTGCAATGGCTTGGTTTCTCAAAACATGCTAAACAAGATATATGTCAGTGAGAAAAAAGGAGTCCTCAGCACACCTACATGCCAAACGACTCATCAACCAATGCATCTATAACACCCAACTCATTGCCAACAGGACTCTTGCTTAACCTCTACAGCACTTACCAATAGAAAACATTTGCGTAACAATCCTAGTGATATCCAAGATCTGTCTCCTAATACATACGCAACCAAGCACTAGTCTGGCACATTGAACCGTGTTAAGTGCAATACACATCAATCAGACTAGAGCCTCTTTATTTCCACCCACAGCCCACCTATACACCCAAACACAGAGCCAAGAGGCCCCCAAAACCCACCACTGGGTCAGAATAATACACCAATTTAGCTATGTCAGTAGCCGGTTCAGAATGCATGCTAACAGTGCTCGGCCCTCCTGCTCAGCACTTCAGAACACAGTACTACCCTACAGGGAGTACTTTCTAGGGGTGAACCTCTATAGTGCCACAATGTTGCAAATTTGAGTCTAGGGTCTTCCTAGCACACCACTCTGAGAATACATATCAGTGTATATTGTATGCATGAAATGCCATTTGTTATGCAATACTGCCAAATGAAGTAAACACTTTGGCGCTCATGAATGCGGTCATGCGATGTACATAAGGCATGGCATTAGCTATGCAATGCAGCTGTAAATATGTTTATGCCTGCAAACATTTGGCAAGCAGTATATCCAACTGGAAGGGTGACTCCCTACCACCAACCACACCTCACATATGCTTTATGCCAGGGTGCACAATTTGGACTCTATACTAGCCATTGGCTGGTGATGCTTAACTATTGGTGAGTAAGAAATGGTGTATTGTGTGCCTGTGTAGAATGCAAGTGACTTTTTATGGATGGCTAGTAGCTTGCAACTTGACATTGTTACCCCTGCTTTTAAGCACAGCAGCATATAGCCTCCTGCAGGTTCATGTAAACTACTCCTCTGAATACACAACCATAAGTAGTAAACTGACAGAGAACTCATACCCCACCATGAAACAACACACACTGCCTACTACTTCATCACATTTCTTTATTTTGGCGAAAACCACCATAACATATTACAAATCATTATACATAATACACGTTCGCCCACGAAATTCCATAAAGACATAACATTCTCGACAAGAGTACACTATAAAAAAATTGACCACATACAAATGCAACCAATTGCAGTAACAATAGATTAAAAACATACACAGTGCTCCGTTTGTTCAGCCCTCTGATACATCAATAAACTCTTGTCTACGTAACTATGCCCTTTTTAGATAGGAACCCAGAGCAAAAGCTACCCTCACCTCAGAACACATGAATAAAAAGGTGAGAGCCAGCCTATAAATGTCAAAGACCACTGGCCCCGAGCATACCTAGCAGCCAAGCAAAACCGGCCTCTTAATCACTCCCTGGGAAAAAATAAATCTACTTGTGGTTACTACGGTCTTATTTTCAATGTTTATATTTGTGTTGGAGTTTATTTGGGATATTTTACAAAAGTTTATTTTTTTACTGCTAGTTGGAGAAAGTTTTAATAATGTATTTCTCCTTGGAAATAATCCTGTTCTGTTAATAGTCGACCACACATTTTACTAGATTAATTTAGGGTTCAATTGAAAACGCTGGCCTGTTTTGCAACATTATGGTTGCAATTATTTGGCATTTCAATTTGGAAAAGCAATTGTTGAAATTTTGTTATGTCACTAAATTCAAACTGCCCATCTTTATTGCATTTGACATTTTAATGTCGAAACGTGTTCTACCCTCTCTCCTTAGTAGCCAGCCACATCCTTATCACAAGTGCACCATAACCTCAAAGTCTCCTCACATCAACATCACCATATCATACAATATCCACTTTACAACTACTCTCGAACAACCTCTTCATTATAACTATAAGCACATCTAAATCAAAACCTCATCTCAACCACATCCCAATTACAACTTAATTACAAGAACCATCACTCCATAACCAATTCCACATGACAAACATCATCCCAACCCAATCCTCATGCCAACCACATGACAATGGCATTAAAAACTCATCCCTGCAACATCTGCATTACAACTACATCCATATAACAACCACGACTCACCACAATCTCATTCCAGCCACATGCGCATCTTCATCACATAACACCCACTTCATATTTACTACACAATGCAATATGTTTAGACATACGATATTGGGGTTCTCAATTCCAAACAACGCTGGGTTTCTAATACACTTTTCTTTATCTAAAACCCATCACCCTTTTCACGGAATGGACCTCAACTGAGATTTAAAAAAATGCTCAGTAACCTTCTTGGTAGGCCTCCCTAGAGATGTCACCTTGGGCTAAATGGTCTATTCCGATAGTAACTGAACTATGTGCCCCATTACAATTTAACATATATCTGTTTGTTTTACCGGTTTCACAAGACATTTCACATACAATTCAAGGTATATTGTACAAGAGTTCCCCCTTTACGCTGGACTGGCAAATTTGTAGCATAAAAAAATCATACATTTTGTGACTGCTGAATTCACACAGCCACCTTGGGTTTCTGCCAGATCATACAGTAATGATTCAATCTTAGAATCGTCTTTGTAATTGGGGATGGGAAAAAGTTACTGCTTTTTGGTTAGAGCACAATAGAAAAATATATTAATCTTTGCAAAAAATCTACTTAAACAGCAGCATCAATAATCCTAGAATGAAACACCATAAACTATCATCTTATGTAAAAAAAAAAATGTACAACGAAAATAAGTGTAACAAAAACAAATATAAACACGATGGAGTTAAGGTTCTTTGAGTGAAACATGGCATAGGTTCCATACTAATGAAATAGGGCACCGGGCACTAGCTCCTTCAGAGGTTCAAGGGTATGCAGGTCTATGTAAATCCCATTTATAACTGACAAAATACCATCGAGTGTGTCATGTTCACAGTCTTTCAGGATGTTAAATGGCACAGGTTGTAAGCCCCCTCCAGCATCCCTTGCCAGCACTTGTCCTTGGGCATCCTTTCCCGGATTACCCCAACCTGGTCCTCCCTGTCCAACGCAATCATACTACCTTTCCCCCCTTCTTCCCCCGGACACTTGCCGCCTTGGCCCACACAGCACTTGCCCACCACCACCCTTGGGGGCACCCCACTCCTGCACTTCTGCCTCTGCCCCCTCCCCCCTGCTCTTAACTCCTTGTTCATGCACTTACACGGTAGATTGTCACAAGGTCAATATAAACGTTTTTTGTAGCTCTGCTTTGTTACTCCCATGTCACCCCACCACCCCCAATCTTGTCTTGTGGCACCTAGAAACACTTGTGTATAGGAGCCATACACATGTCCAATTGATAAATAGACATAGGTTCCCCAGTCATATGATCCTTCAACATTGCAAGTCTATGTAGGTCCCACAAACAGCATATAATATCAAAGAAATCACCTGTTCTGCACCTATATCGTTGCCTAGATTATGCAAATCCACTTCGTAGTTTTAGTTAGCAATTGGATATCCCATAACAGCCTTGCAATCACTCATGCCACTCAGACAAAACTATGCTAGACTGTGCACCCCACCAACTTTGTCTTTATGTTGACCTGTACTGTTCATGCCTACCTGTACATCTAAATTAGCCCCGTACCATGAGGCGCGGGTTTGCCAGATTATACACCTACCTTAATTTTACCGTTCATACCTACCTGTACATCTGAATTAGCCCCCGTACCATGAGGCGCGGGTTTGCCAGATTATACACCTACCTTAATTTTACTGTTGATGCTTACCTGTACTACTGAATTAGCGCCCCTGTACCATGAAGCGTGGCTTTGCCAGGCTGTGCACCCTCACCTATCTTGTCCTGTGTTTACCTGTACAACTGCAGTAGCCCCCGCACCATGACTGCCAAAGTATGCTTTCAAACTCCACCTGTATGTTGTAACCATTAGGTGTTGTCTTGCACATTATAAATTTAGGGCTTTGTGCGCTGCTATAAATGTAAAAATAAACAAATAAACAAGTTGACGATCCTTTAGAAATGATGCTGCACTGGTGCCAAGCCAAAAACAAGCCTCGGGTCACCCGACCCTTCCATAATAAAAGCCCAGAAAAGCATTGCCACAAAAACCCAGAGTTTTGATACCACATACGTTTTTGAGAAATGGCTTTTAAATGACTAACATTACAATTCCAGCATAATAATAGAGCACTACTAAAATGATCAGTTTGCATCAAACGCTTACTTAGGCGAGACACAAACTAGAAGCAACAAGCTCAAGCAATACCAGCAGTTTTGGCCTTTGAGTAGGCCTACAAAAAAAAAAAAAAACTTTTGCCAGGCACTGCCTTAGTGGTATTAACTGGCCATCAACAGTAGCAGCTGCAAAATGGCGTGAGAACTTGGGCAAATGCCAAATACTAATACACAAACCAAAACGGTTGGCTTTGCCAATGCTTGTTTTTAACAGGATATCAGTGAAGGACAAGCATAGTGCTTAGAAATCGAGTGGCTGAAGGCAGACCAGGTTAAGACATTTTTATTACACGAGTAAAACTTTTACAGATGCAATTAAGTCATTAACTCTCAGAAGATGGCTTTGAAAAAACACTGGCAGGTACTTCGAGCACATCATTTGATGGCAAGGTTTGATGAAGCTAGCTCAAAGAGATCCCAGGAGGATGTGTTTAGGGGGCGGGAAGGGCAGGAAGTGGGTGGGAATGGTCATAGGGATTAGCAAGGACATGGACAGTGAGTGAGTGAGCAAATAACCAAACACCTACAAGCTTTGTGTCCCTCCTCATATGCAATTTCTCCCTAGCTGTACTCCAAAGCAATAGTTTCAGTTTATATTTGGCACTAGCGCCACCTAATAACCAAAACTGAATTGGAGGACTGCCAGCGGAGTGCATTAGGGTTCAATATAGTTTAAAGGAAAGTCAACTGCACTAGTGCAGCATAATAAAGAGCCCCTGGAGACTGCTCCTGGGTGGTCGCAGTGCACGGTATACGTCAACATAACATAACATAATTGCTTTTCACCTGCCACGTTCAAGAGTCTCAGTATACCTATTTTTTTTTTGTGTTTGCCCAGCAACGTCTGCCTTCGTTTTACTTTCTCTGCATTCTTCTGGCCGACTGCCGCCAGACTGCCCATCTTCGCTCTGTGGGAGTTTGGGGTTTACGGTCACTACCTGGATAGCGCCCCCATAGGAATAACACTGAGTTGTCCAAGCACTGAGTCCAAGTAACGTGCTGCTGGCAGGCTGTCCCACTTTGTAATTTAAAAAAACAGGAGTTTCGCCCATCCACCATATTCATCTAATACGTTTTTTTCAGATTACATAGACCATACAACTTCAATACATACAAATCAATACATACAAACCACTCATCCAACCCTATTCCCCCACAGACATTCACCCAATAATCCAACCATATTCATTCACTCACCCATCCACACACTTATACAACCATATTAACCCACCCAAGCAAACATATTCAACCACTAATCCATCTGCCCTTACATTAACCCACTAATCCAACCACATTCAAAACTCCTCTAACTACCCATCCATACAACCGTATTTACTCACCCGTCCAACCATCCACAGGCTAGTCACGCACATGTCCGTCCACCCAACCATACTCATTCAGCTATACTCATCAACTCATCCATCCACACATTTTCCACCACTCATCCATCTGCCATATTCACCCATTCACTTAAAACAGACAGACTTGTTGACTTTTCAATTACTTTAAGTCTGGGCTGCAGGGCAGAGATAGCAATAAACTAAGGGTAAACATGTGAAGAACAGCCAACCAGGTACCAGGAACATAACTAGGTACAGTAAATGTTCCTTAAGGATTCGTGGCTCTGGATATATAATGGCTACGTATCACAGATTCGTAGTGTAAACACGTCAATACAGATCTATCCTATTTTTATTCGAAATGCAATAAAGCCGATCAGCGTTTGGACTAGCCGAAATATCAAACTTGACATACAAAAAGAGGGTCCTATATCAAAGTGTCTTTTCACATCTATTCATGAATCTGCCGCGACAATAGCATGAATGAATATGGTTACAGTTCCAATGAAAATTACAGGTGACGCTAAGTCACCTGGCCACAAACATACAGAGGTGGGTTTTCAAGAACAAACTGCATTCTGGGTCTTGTAGTCTTGACCCTCTTCAAATGAAATAATTAGAATCTAGAGTACCAAATTTACAATGCGCCCGTCATCTGATAGCATAGTGGGACAAAAGAACCATTCATGAGATGATGCATAAGGTATTTTGTCATGAGTTTATGAGCAGAAAGTGCACATTATCACTTGGGATAAAGGATTCAACACGCCCCTTTAAACCTTCTCCTGCGGTCCATTTAAATGAAACAGACACATCGCAAACACTGTGACACACATCAATTAGGGTTAAATTAACGCACCTGGCCTTATGTTTTAGTTGCCCCTGTGGAGCCGGGTTGCGGGTTTAATGAGCAATTGAGGTGCAGCCCGTGCCTGTGTGTCCCGAGATGGTAGTGTCTAGATGCCAAATCCCAATGGTCGTGTCTAGTTCCCATCTGAGAAACGGACCCTAGCAACGCCCCGCCTCCTACCCGCCTCCTCCTCATCACGTGACTTCGAGTACGTTACGTTCCCTGTCCTGTACGGAAATTCTTACGCAGGCTCGTGATATAGCCGCATGATGTCACTTACATTTCAAGCGGCAAGACATGTGTGGCAGCAGGAGGCGCAGCGTGCGTGTTGCCCACAGCTGAGATTTTGCTCGCACACACATTGACTTTGCTACGAGACCTGTAAAATGTCTAGTAAAGCAGACGATCGCGCTGGCCACCAGAGTAGGATGGGGAGCTAGCAGAAGATAGCATTCGCGTCTTCAGTTCATTGGTATGGATGGCCAAAGAGGAGCCAGCAATGAACAGTAATGGGGCACCATACAGCAGGGCCCATTAAAACTGGTTGAAGGGGGATAAGCCAGGAGGATAAGGTAGAAGGTGTCAATGGTTAATAACGCATTTGGCTGGACAAGGATTCATTTAGAAGGGTATTTGAAAAATAACTGATAAAGAGGGGGTCAGGCGAGGACTCATTTAGAGGGTAATATGGCATAGATGTATGATGGGGGTGGGGCAGAAATTGCATGAAAAGGGTGTGTGGTTGGGTGTGCGCGCGTGCACGCACTACCATAGCTGTGTCTGATGGGTCCAACTTAGAGAGTTTTGGATAGTGGCTTCTGGGTGTGGTTCGGGATTGAGAACCCTCTGAATCTGGGTGGAGGGAGATGCCATCTGAATGTGGTCCTGGAGAGAAGGATAGAGGAATCCAGGTGTCGGTTGGGAGGGAGGTGTTCCCAGGTAGAGATCTGGAGAGAGAAATTGGAACATTTGTGTATAGGTCGATCTGAAGGGCGGGATTGGGACTTTTGGGTATAGGTCTGGAGGAGGCATGAGGGAATGTGGGTGTTGGCCTGCAGGGCGGGATGTGGGTCTGGAGGGAATGCTGAGGGCATGTGGGTCTGGAGGGAGGGATGAATAGGGACATCTGGGCGTGGGTTGGAAGGGAGAGATGGCGGCATGCAGTTTGGGAGGGAGATATGGGGCATCCAAGTGCAGATCTGGAGGGAGCGATCAGGGCATGCGGGTCTGGAGGGGGGATGGGGTTATCCATGTGGGTTGAAAGAGAGGTATAGGGGCATGCAGGTTGAGATGGATGGGGGCAACCAGATGCAGGTTGGGAGAAAGGGATGGCAGCATCGGAGGCACCAGGTGTGCGTTGGGAGGGAGGGATGTGGACATCCGGGTGCAGGTATTGCCAGATGGGGGCGCATGAAGGTGTGTTTATGGAGGAAGGGATGGAGGCATCCGGGTGCAGGGTCTGGATGGAGGGATGGGGCATCTGGGTGTAGGGTCTGGAGGGCGAGATGGAGCACCTGGGTACAGGGTCAGGTTGGGGGGATTTGTGTGCAGGGTCTGAAGGGAGGGAGGGATGTGAGTATCTGAGTGCAGGGTCTGAAGTGGGGTGGGGGCAACTGGGTGCAGGGTCTGGAGGGAGGGCTGGGGCACCCAGGTGCAGAGTCTGGACAGAGGGATGGGGCATCCAGGTGAAGAGTCTGCAAGGAAGGGTTGGGGCATATGGGAGCAGGGTCTGGATAAAAGGAGAGATGTGGGCATCTGGGCCCAGGTTCTGGAGGGAGGGAGGGAGGAATGGGGCCATCTGGGTGCAGGGGCTGGAGGGAGGGATGGTGCATCAGGGTGCAGGGTCTGGAAGGCAGGATGGGGTATCTGTATGCAGGGTCTAGAAGGAGGAATAGGTGCATCCAGGCGGAGGGTCTGGAGGTAGGGAAGGGGGGTTTGCAGAGAAGCGTCAGGTGCAGGGTCTGGGGGGAGAGATGGGAGCATCTGGTGCAGGATCTGAAGTAAGGGATGGGGGTTCGAAAGAGGATTGTGGGTATCCAGTTGAAGGTCTGCGGGAGGGATTGGGGCTTTTGGGAGAAGGGTCTGAATGGGGCATCCAGGCACAGAGTCTGGAGTGAGGGAGGAGACTTCTGGAGGGAGGAATGGGGTCATCTGTGTGCGGGATCTGGGGGAGGGATGGGGGACGTCCGGTGCAGGGTCTGGATTGATGGAAGGTGGGGTGTTCATCAATGGAGCATAGGTCCAGAGGGGGGGGCTAAAGAAGATGAGGTTCTCATAAGGGCGAATAGAGCATAGTTCCAGGGCCTGGGTGAGCATGAAGAAGGAGGTTTGGAGTAAGTGTAATGATGAGGAGGATCATTTAGTGGTATGTCTTATCAGAAGCGTAGTCACACAGGCATCTACCTTATACAGCCTGCAGGGGGTAATTTAGAAGTGGCTTATAGGGGGGGCAATGAAGACTGTGTATGGGCAGGGCTATTGAAGTTGGGTTCTAGAACGGGCAAGGCAGCGGTCACTACATAGTGTAGTGGGTCTGATGGGTCACTGCGGAGGGAGTCAGATAGGGTGGCTAATAAACATGAGAGGTCATTTAGATGGGATCCGTTGGATCTTTGAAGGGGCCTAATGAAGCAGGGTGTCAGATGGGTCAAATGTAGAAGGAGAGCTGGTTGGGGGAACATTTAGTAGGTGGTGTTGTGGGTGACTAATTTATAGAGGGGTTGGTAGGGCAAATTTAGGTGAACTGATGGAAACTAATGGAGGGTTCTGTAATGTAGAGTGTGCACTATAAAGACATGCAGCCTGTACCATGCCAAGTAAAGATGTCAACATGCTGGCGGGAGCATGAGGCACGCATCTTGTAGCTCAGAAGTACACGGGTGTTTATGGTGAGTCATTAGGGACAAGGTGTCTTGACTGCTCCCAGTCCTCCTCGACCAACCCCCCCCCAACTCCAAGCGACTAAATCACAGCCACAACACGGTAGTCCTGAAGAATGGATTCAGCATAAAGAGGGAGCGGGGCTGGGCTTTGTGTAGTGTGTCCCCACATGGTATGCATGTTGCTCGTAATGTGTGGTGGAAGGGGTTTCAAATGGGGAAAGCCACTGCTACAGCCTTACACGCAGGAGTACTCCAAGCATTTGTTTAGCTCCTGTGCTGTGGCTTTTCTACTTGCTGGCTCTCATAATTTAAAATGGATGCAAGTTCCCAGTCATCCTAGGCTCCCTGTTTGTTTTTTGCCCACAATTATGTCCATTCACAATGCAACATAACGCATTGCGTACCATTTTTGTGTTATCGCTTGACATCACTCATTTAGACCCCTTTCAGACCTTTGCTTTGGTCCCCGTTTCTTGATGCTGGGCGATGAAGGGGAGAGTGCAGAAGTGTTGGCTGTGGATGGGCGGCTTGCGCGCCACTTTTTGCTGTTAATTTGGTAGTGCAGTATTATAAACATTAGAGCAAGGGAGAATAGCCAAAAATAAACTGACCCGAGAATGCCCTCCAAAAGAGCAAGCGAGGCTTTGTTGAAAAGAGCTTGTAGTTGGATTGCACCTCTTGTTCACCGCCAAGATAAAAGGGTGCTAGTGCGAGGTGTAAATAAATGTGCGCCTAAGAACATTTTGTTCACCAAAGTAACTGAACTTTATCAGCTGCGACCATTTCCAAGGTCCCTTTCAATACAGTGGCCCTCATTACGACCCTGGCGGAAATCGCGGTGCAAAATGCACCATGGAGCACGGCGGAAAGCTGCCGATAGCGCCATGGGGGTTGGCGGATTTACCGCCCCATTCCGACCTTGGCGGGGCGGTAAATCCCCATTCCCCATTTTACCCTTCCCCATTCCCATTTTTGCCCCATAGGGTATAATGGGAGTGGGGAAGGCGTTAATTACGCCACCGTAAAATACGGTGGCGTAATTAACAACAAGGTCCCGTAGCGCCATGGATTTCTCCGCCCGGAAAAACCAGGCGGAAAACGCTCCATGGCGCTACGGGAACTCGTAGTAGGGCGGACGGGTCCGCCGCGAATAACGCTGGCGTAAACCCACTCCGCCAGGGTCGTAATGAGGCCCAGTGTATTGTCAATGTTAAAGACAAGCCAGGCAGTGTGATCAAACAGACACTTTGAGGTGACAATACAAAGGTCTGGCTTCAACATCAAAGTTAAAACACTCACATATTTTCTATCAGATACTGCTTAACAGTTAAGGTAATGTCAACTGCTAAAATGGATCCCACGCACATAGACAAGACCCAAAACCTTGGAGTACATTTACTTTGCAAAAGAACTCAGCAGAGTCAGAGTGTTTGTTAAATAATATGACGCTGATACAGGAAAGTCTGGGATTTCATCAACAGTCCAGGATTCCCAGTGTGTTAGGCAGAATCCTATACAGTGCCCTTAGGGACCACTTCACATAGTTAAGACTACAAGTGGTAATACAAGTTCACTCACCATTGGTACAAGCCTGTACTACACAGAAAGAGTGGTAGCAGTGACTGAGCAGCCAGACCTATCTCAAGAGCAAATGAGCAGTAGTAGAGACTACAAAGGACTACAATTACTGTGACTCAAGCAAACACTGACTCAAGGTTTCTGGTTAAAAAATATAAGTACATTTATTTTTAAACCATCTGTTCACAAAACACTTCACTTCTAGTAAAATAAAAACACACTTCAAATACACTACACACAACCAATTCCCCTTGTGCAGAACAACTCAAGATAAGTACCTTGTGATTTGACAGACCGGTGTTATGAAACAACAAACATTACTGGGAATACATATGCAAACATTTTTTGACAGTAATGACAGTTCGGTCTTACTAAAGATATGCATATCCAGAGTAAGAAATGTTACTGGGGTAAAAACACACATAGCACCTGAGTTACTACAAGAGAGTTGGGGGCAAAAATCATAGGCAATACTTTTGTCAAGGCAGACAGAATCAGAGAACACTTTCTAACCCAAAGATAAAAGACAATAGGCCTGCGCCAGTGTTAGGTGGAACAGAGTTCCTGTTGTTGAGGATCACACAGTCAGATAGTTCACGACTCAAGGTTGCCAGGAGTACTTAGATATTGTCAGAAGAGGAGGCAAAAGTTATAAGAGGGAAGGAAGAAAAGGACAAGCCTTTAGTGAGGAGAAAAGGGTTCACCCTAGTTCCTCGAAGTCGGACACAGTACCCTTTTCCTTGAAGAAGCTGGTGCCACGGCAGTTGTTCCTCGTAGTTTCCTGCAGACTCACGGTTCCTGGAGCTTCAGTCGTGGTAACAAGAAGCAGGACGTCTGGAGCGATCTGCACTACCCAGCGATGAGGCCAGCAGCAGCGACGGTGAATAAAAGGTGCGCTCCTTTAAACCAGCAGAGGCTCTTCAGATGGCTTTTCGGACCACTACAACAGGGTGCAGCGATTTCGATCATGAAGGGGATCCTCTGGCTGTGGAAGATGAGCTGGTTGACCCCAACAGGCTCAAGGGAGAAGACTCCGAACTGGATCTTCTCTGGTCGTTGAAGGGTAGATAGCTCAGGACTGCAGCAGGGCTTCACCGGGACTCAGGGCTGCAGCAGCCATCTCCTTCTCCACTTCTCTTCGGTTCCTTGCAGTTCCAGTGGCGACTATGACTTCCAGCCCAAGAGTCCTGCCTTATATGCGAAAATCCCCCATTCAAACAGCCTGGCTGTCAATCACCCAGCAGGGGGGTTGTCCGGCCCGGACAACCACCTCAGTCAATCATGACACAGTGCGACTTGGTCTCCATGGAGACCCTGTGCAGGGGGTGACTACACCCCTCCCTCACATTCAGCCCACCTAGACACCCAGGCGCCAAGAGGAGGGGTTCTCTGCAGAAGCCAGCCAAAAGATGGTGAACAAAGAAGGCAAACCTGGTTTGCCGCGCAAAGTAAAACACAAGAAGGACTTTAACAGAAAGAAATGGCGACTAAAACCAACCGGAGCCGAAATAAAAAGTATTTGGTCAAGCGGGTTTAAGTTTGAGGCCTGGAACAATACCACGTTTATATAATATAATCGCGGTAGAAAAGTTAGGGTAGATACCACTGCCACCAGCCAAGTCTAAATGTTAAAAGAGCAAAACAAAGCTCAGAGAGGCACAGACAAAAAAGGGGTAGGAGTTAACCCTTTCAATACTCCATGTCAGATGGGGTGTACTTGGTCTGTAGTTTTAAAGTGGCTACATAAAGTTAATGGCAACTTTACATGTTTCTGGGGGACAGTAGTCAGCCCCAGAAAAATGGAGTCAGTGGGAAGTCAAAAAAGACAACCCTGTCTTACTGCACTGAAGGTGCTGTGTAACACACACAAAAAGTGGGGCTCATGGAGTGGTGTGCTCCAGAGCCCAAAATCACAAAAACAGTAGAAATACACATGGCAAAACACAGGTAAGAGTGGGGAAAAAAGGCTCACAGTCTTACTAGGTGGAAAAATAAACTCCAGAAATCCAGCAAAGCTGCTGGGGGACTCACTAGGTGAGGGAAATTAGCCATGGAAGGATAATTCTCCCTAACACTCACTCCCCCCCAGGCTAAGGGACAGGAGGATTTAATCCACTCCTAGATGTATCTCATACCTCTAGTCGGTTATAAACATCCTAGAGAGACCATCAGCATTTTGGTGGTGACTTCTTGCTCTGTACTCAATGGTAAAATCAAACCCTTGCAGGCAGATTGACCATCTGAGTAGTTTGGGGTTTTCCCCTTTCATTTACATCAGCCATCTCAAGGGTTGGTGGTCAGTCTGAAAAATGAAGGTAGATCCATACAAGTATGGTCTAAACTTCTTCTTCGACCACACAATAGCAAAACATTCACATTCTATTGTTGCCCACATTGTCTCAGGATCCTTTAACTTCCTGCTGATGAAGCAAATGGGTTGTTCCCTACCTTCCTCATCCAGTTGATTAAGGACTGCATCTATACCTACATTTGAAGCATCAGTTTGTACAATGAAGGGTTGGTGGTAGTCAGGAGCTCTTGGGACTGGAGCTTGACAAAAGTCTTTCTTCAGGCCTTCAAAGGCTTGATTGCACTCCTCATTCCACCTGACGTTTTTAGGAAAT
This sequence comes from Ambystoma mexicanum, assembly GCF_040938575.1. Classification (NCBI taxonomy): domain Eukaryota; kingdom Metazoa; phylum Chordata; class Amphibia; order Caudata; family Ambystomatidae; genus Ambystoma; species Ambystoma mexicanum. The sequence goes on along the minus strand of NC_090931.1, from coordinate 616,244,720 downwards.
TTGGGAGAGGAGATGACATTCAAGGTAGAAGCGATGGTCCTATAGTTCCCTATGAAGTTCCTGTAATACCCAGTGAGAACTAAGAAGGTTCTCACTTGGGTTTGAGTAGTAGGGGTGGCCCAGTTTTGTACAGCTTGCACCTTGCTAGGCAATGGCCTTATCTCACCCCCTCCTACCTCATGTCCAAGGTAGGCCACTTTACTCTGACCAATTTGACATTTACTTGCCTTTATGGTCAGATGGGCCTGTTCAAGAGCCTGCAAAACATATCCAAGGTGTTCAATATGTCCTTTCCATGTAGGGCTGAACACTGCAACGTCATCCAAGTATGCCATGCAGAAGTCCTCCATCCCATTCAGAACTTGAGATGACTATCCTCTGAAAAGTAGCAGGTGCATTCTTTAGTCCAAAAGGCATTACCTTAAATTGGTAGAGGCCAGCTGGGGTGGAGAATGCAGTTTTCTCCTTGGCATGGTCTGTCAGGGCTATTTGCCAATAGCGTGATGTTAGGTCAAATGTGCCGAGGTACTTGGCTGCACCAAGTTTGTCCACCAGCTCATCTGTCCTAGGTAAAGGATGGGCATCAGTCTTCGTGACTGCATTTAGAGCTCTATAGCCCACACAGAATCTCATTTCTCTGGATCCTGCCTTTGGTACAAGCACAACTAGGCTAGAACATGGACTAGTAGATGGTTCTATTACTCTGAGATCAAGCATCTTGTTGACCTCATTCCTTATATGGGTTCTTACATTGTCTGACATTCTGTACCCCTTGCTTTTTACAGGGGAACAGTCACCTGTGATGATATCATGCTGGCCCCAAGGGGTCAAGCCTGGTGAAAGTTAGAACAGGGAGGCAAACTGATTTAACTGTAACTTGCACTCATCCCGCTGGTCAGAAGTGAGACTGAAAGAGAGATTAACTCCTTCCACTTGCTCATCTAAAGGTAAGCCTCTGAGGAGATCAGGTAGAGGTTCACTCTCTTCCTCCTCTTGAGCTGAAGCTAGAAGCATAGAAGCAAAGCTCGCATGTCAGGTCTTGAGACATAAGTCTTTAAACGGTTGGTGTGAAAGACTCTGAGAGCTTCCTTAGGATTGCTTAAGTCCACCAGATAGTTCACCTCTCCAAGTTTACCCACAACTTTGAAGGGTCTTATCCATTTGTCCTGCAAGGCCCTCTGCCTTGTGGGCACCATAACAAGAACAAGCTGGTCTTGAGTAAACCCAACCATGTTAGCCTTCTGGTAATACCAATGCTTGACCAGAGCTTGACCAGCCCTCAAGTTATAACTTGCCTCTGCCATCATTTGTGACATTCTCCTCTGGAGACCTATCACATAGTCAGTCACGCTGACTGGCTTGGGGGAACGCGCTCTCTCCAACCCCTCCTTAATCAGGGACAATGGACCTCTGACTGGATGGCCATAGAGAATTTCAAAGGGACTGTAACCTACTCCCTCCTGAGGGACTTCTCTATATGCAAAGAGAAGGCATGGCAGTAGAAGGTCCCACTTTCGTTTAAGGGGTTCTTCTAAAGCACCTATCATGCTCGTCATAGTTCCGTTAAACCTCTCTATCAATCTATTGGTTTGTGGATGGTAGACAGTAGAGAACTTGTAAGTGACTCCACAGGTTTTCCACATGGCTTGCATGTAGTGGGACATACAATTTGATCCCCTGTCAGATATCACTTCCTTAGGAAAACCTACTCTGGTAAAAATACTAAGTAGGGCCTTAGCCACAGCCTGAGCCATAACAGTTCTCATAGGTATTGCTTCAGGATACCTAGTAGCATGGTCTACTACAACCAGGATAAACCTGTTACCTGAAGATGTGGGAGGGTCAAGAGGACCAACAATGTTAATCCCAACCCTCTCAAAAGGGACTCCCACCACTGAGAGAGGCACCAAGGGTGCCACATTCTTGGCTCCACTCTTACCAGAGGTTTGGCAAGTGTGACAGGTCCTACAGAATTTGTCTACTTCTGAACCCATCTTAGGCCAGTATAAGTAGAGAGAGATCCTTTCCTTGGTCTTCTTAAAACTTAAGTGACCAGCCAAAGGTATCTTGTGGGCTAACTGTAGGAACTGGAGTCGGTTCTCTAGAGGTACTACAAGTCTTTTGCAGTCCCCAGGAGTTGACTCAGTCGGTTCACTGTAGAAGAGGCCATCTTCCCAGTGTAACCTATACTTCCCAGGCTCTTCCCCATTGAGCTGAGAAGCTGCCTATAGGCAAAGACCATCAAGAGTAGGATTCTCTCCTTGTCCTCTGCTGAAATCTGCCCTGTTTGGTCCACCTTCTGCCAGTAAAGACTGCAGCTCAGGATGGTCAACAGGGTCAACATCTCCAACCAGAGTAGGATCCTCTTCTAGATCTGATTCCTCAGTATCTAGTTGAACCATACAGGGTTGAACCTCACACTCAGCCTCAGCTGGTGGAGGAGTCACAGGTGTGACTTTGGACAGTCTTGGTGATGTCCTTCTGGGCCCAGGGGTGCTTGCTGGTTTCTTGCTGGTAGACTTGGGTTTCTCCTTTGTCTCTTTCTGTCCTGCAATAGCAGTAAGTAAGTCCTGTGGACTTGGGGTGATAGTTTTTTCTATCAAATCCCCAGGAGAGCCTCTCAAGGTTCTCTCCCTAGCAGACCTGGTGAGCTCCTGCTTCCTTTTGCTATGAGGCCTGGGTGTACTAGACACAACTCCAAGAGTTTTTAGGTCATTACCCAACAGGACTCTCCCAGGTACGCCACTTTGCACACTAACATGTATTCTGACAGTCATGTCATTACACTGGATGAGAGCTGGTAACTGGCGACCCATTTGCACAAGGCCTCCAGCTAACCTGGTTAGGTGTTTGGGTGCCTTAGCAACATCCTGTACCTTGAAAAAACATTCATCAACCACAGTTTTGCTGGCTCCAGTGTCTCTGATGGCAGGAGTCTCCTGGCCATTCACAAGAACACTATCTTTATAATACTCTTTAGTATTATCTGGGATTGAGTTATAGAAATCTAAGTTCTGCTGTTCCCAAAGACCCAAGGACACTAAAGAAACACTAGCTAAGACTCTCATGGGCTCATCAGCTAGTAACTGAAAGTTTCCACTGGCTATATCTACTTCTTCCACTTGGGAGAAGGCTAAGGAGACAGTGTGGATCCCTGAAGGTTTACCCTTACATCTGGGATCCCCTTTCACATGGTCAGTTGACCCACAAACAAAGCATTTCCCAAATGCTTTATTGAAGGGGGTTTGTTCTGACCTCTATCTGGTTTGGCACCAGATGGTACACTAGCCTGGTTCGGTTTCCCTTGTGGCTTACCCTGGTTATGTTTGTGGCCCTCTTTTGGATTGGAATTATTGGAATTCTCCTTGTTATCTTTCTTTGGCTGCTTCCCCTCATCCTTCTTCTGAGTTGCCCAAGAATCCTTGTGAGTAGCCCTGTTGGCAACCCATAAGCCAGCAGCCTTAGCTAGTTGCTTAGGATCTATCTCTTTTGAATCAGCCAAGTGCTGTCTAAGCTCAGGAGAGCAGGCATCATAAATAGACTCCAACATAACAAGATTTCTCAAACCTTCATAAGTGTTCACTTTGTAACCCTTAACCCAACCATCTAAGTTTTTCAAACATTCACACACCCAGGTAGCCCGAGGGGTACCATCATGCTTTTTGAGGTTCCTAAACCTCTTAAGGTACTGGGAAGGGGTCTTCCGAAATCTAGCTATTAAAGCTAGCTTCACACACGCATAATCCTGCTTATCCTCCTCCCCCAACTCCATTACAGCATCACTTGCAACAGGGGGAAGCCTAGAGAAAAGCCAAGGAATCAACTGATTCCCTGTGGTACCCTGAATCCCACGATTATACTCAAACATTGCTAACAAATCCAAGACATCAAATTTAGTCTCATACATACCAATCATTTCCTTTGGCATACAGGGTCTCTTAGGGCTGGAAGACCTGGTAGATTCTGGGAGAAAAGCATTATCCAAAGACAATTTCTTCATCTCTAAAGCATGAGCCATCTCCATTTCCATGAGCCTTAACTCTTGATGTTTCATGGCAGTTTGTGCCTCAATACGTTTCACTTCCAATTCAAGTCTCATTTTCTCAAGGGCAATACATTCAGGAGTGAGTGTAGGACCTGTGGCGGTCCCTGTGGACAGAGGCTGTGGTTTCTGAGCAGGTAAGGGAGTGGCAGGATCTCCTAACAAAGATTCTTCTACTTCATATAAACCAACACTCTCAGAATCAGAAACATCATTATCCACATTTGCTGGAGGAGTAGGCTTTTCTGACCCACTCTCCAGACTTTGCTTTCCCAACAGTTTAGCAACCAGTTCAGATGTCTTGCCTTTGCCAGAGAGTCTCTGCTCTCTACACATGGTTCTCAAAACCTCAGCAGTGTCGTTTAAGAGATTCTCTTCACTGTAGCTTTCCATATTTGACATGATTTTCAGTTATTAGACTATTGTGGTGTTTAGCCTTGTGGTTACTTGACCCAAGCTAATAGCAGCACTCTAAGCACTTAAAAATCCTCACCGCTGTACACCAGTGTTAGACAGAATCCTATGCAGTGCCCTTAGGGACCACTGCACAGAGTTAAGACTACAAGTGGTAATACAAGTTCACCTTTGGTACAAGCCTGTACTACACAGAAAGAGTGGTAACAGTGACTGAGCAGCCAGACCTATCTCAAGAGCAAATGAGCAGTAGTAGAGATTACACAAAGCACTACAATTACTGTGACTCTAGCAAACACTGACTCAAGGTTTCTGGTTAAAAAATATAAGTACATTTATTTTTAAACCATCTGTTCACAAAATACTTCACTTCTAGTAAAATAAAAACACACTTCAAATACACTACACACAACCAATTCCCCTTGTGCAGAATATCTCAAGGTAAGACCCTTATGGTTTGACAGACCGGTGTTATGAAACAACAGACGTTACCGGGAATACATAAGCGATCACTTTTTGACAGTAATGACAGTACGGTCTTACTAAAGATATGCCTATCCGCGGGAAGAAATGTTACCGGGGTAAAAACACACTTAGCACCCGAGTTACTACAAGAGAGTTGGTGGCAAAAATCATAGGCAATACTTTTGTCAAGGCAGACAGAATCAGAGAACACTTTCTAACCCAAAGATAAAAGTCAATAGGCCTGCGCCAGTGTTAGGTGGAACAGGGCTCTTGTTGTCGAGGATCACAGAGTCAGATAGTTCACGACTCAAGGTTGCCAGGAGTAGTTAGATATTGTCAGAAGAGGAGGCAAAAGTTATAAGAGGGAAGGAAGAAAAGGACAAGCCTTTAGTGAGGAGAAAAGGGTTCACCCTAGTTCCTCGAAGTCGGACACAGAACCTTTTTCCTTGAAGAAGCTGGTGCCACGGCAGATGTTCCTGGTAGTTTCCTGCAGACTCATGGTTCCTGAAGCTTCAGTCGTGGTGACAAGAAAGAGGACGTCTGGAGTGATCTTCACTACCCAGGGAGGAGGCCAGCAGCAGCGACGGTGAATAAAAGGTGCGCTCCTTTAAACCAGGAGAGGCTCTTCAGATGGCTATCCGGACTACTACAGCAGGGTCCAGTGATTTCGACCAGGAAGGGGATCCTCTGGCTGTGGAAGATGAGCTGGTTGACCCCACCAGGCTCAAGGGAAGAAGACTCCGGACTGGATCTTCTCTGGTCGTTGAAGGGTAGATAGCTCAGGTCTGCAGCAGGGCTTCACCGGGACTCAGGGTTGCAGCAGCCATCTTCTTCACCACTTCTCTTTGGTTCTTTGTAGTTCCAGTGGTAACTCTGACTTCCAGCCCAAGAGTCCTGCCTTTTATGCGAAAATCCCACATTCACACAGCCTGGCAGTCAATCACCCAGCAGGGGGGTTGTCCGGCCAAGACAACCACCTCAGCCAATCATGACAAAGTGCGACTTGGGTCTCCATGGAGACCCTGTGCAGGGGGTGACTACACCCCTCCCTCACATTCAGCCCACCTAGACACCCAGGCGCCAAGAGGAGGGCTTCTCTGCAGAAGCCTGCCAAAAGACAGTGAACAAAGAAGGCAAACCTGGTTTGCTGTGCAAAGTAAAACACAAGAAGGGCTTTGACAAAAAGAAATGGTGACTAAACCCAACCTGAGCCAAAACAAAAAGTATTTGGGCAAGCGGGTTTAAGTTCTAGGCTACCACAATAGCCTGGAACAATACCACGTTTATATAATATAATCGCGGTAGAAAAGTTAGGGTAGATACCACTGCCACCAGCCAAGTCTAAATGTTAAAAGAGCAAAAGAAAGCTCAGAGAGGCACAAACAAAAAGGGGTAGGAGTTAACCCTTTCCAATACTCCATGTAAGATGGGGTGTACTGGGTCTGTAGTTTTAAAGTGACTACATAAAGTTAATGGCAACTTTACATGTTTCTGGGGGACAGTAGTCAGCCCCAGAAAAATGGAGTCAGTGGGAAGTCAAAAAAGACAACCCTGTGTTACTGCACTGAAGGTGCTGTGTAACACACACAAAAAGTGGGGCTCATGGAGTGGTGTGCTCCAGAGCCCAAAATCACACAAACAGTAAAAATACGCATGGTAAAACACAGTTAAGAGTGGGAAAAAAGGCTCACACTCCTACTAGGTGGAAAAATAAACTCCAGAAATCCAGCAAAGCTGCTGAGGGACTCACTAGGTGAGGGAAACTAGCCATAGAAGAAGAATTCTCCCTAACACTATGTATTTTGGAAAAGAAAATGATGTGAAATGTAAGGCCGAATACAGCCATGTGTGATATCCTGGGTCCCAAGTACCGAGCACAGAGAATATAAATTACACTTGTGCGGCATAAAAAAGGTCCAACTGAAAAAGCCTCATAAAAAAGTCCTGTTTTATTATATTTGTATGTATGTAATGGTGGATGCAATGTAAACTTAAGGACAACCAGGTAATATTACTATTATTGCAATGGGTAACTAGAACAGCTTGAAGCCCCTTCTGAAACTCTTAATAAGGAATGCAGAATACAAAGACATGAAGAGCCCACACAATGGTCTTGGGTCTTTTCTTAGCAGGTGGACAAGCTGGTAAACAGGGCTTCAAAGAAACAGTCACCATCCATTGAATTCCAGGTCTCATGAAATCTCCATTAGCTGAAATTCTTGGGAGGGTTATTGAATATTGTACACCACAAAGGAAATCTGGCCTTGATATCGTGCGAAAGTAATATGGAGGAGACACATGGCCAGTGCCATGTGCAGGCAATAGTCTCCAACATTACATTTGGAACATGAACAAAAAAACAATTTTTAAACCACTAGTTTTTTGAAAAATCACAAGTTTGATGCAATCTCAGATCAACACAAAACAAATTGCATTTTCTAGCTAGAAGTTATATCTACCGAACCAGGTAAAATTTCACATAGTGTAAAAAGTAAAGAGCAATAATAGCAAAAACAGGAATTCCTCCAAATGGTATCGCAGCGCGATCATTCTCATTCAGACGTCTAATGTTCACTGATCTACAGATTATAGTGTTCTATATTTTATTTATATTTTATTTATCTTGCACATGTAATTCCATGTAATTCCAAACTTCGGGCATCAAAACTAAATTGACATATTTTCATGAGAAGTGTATACCACTCCAATATAGTGATTAGACTGGTACAAACCACATCTTGTCACAAGGCAGAGGACGAATCAAAAAGATATATAATTGCATGCACACAGAACATAAAGGGGATTTAGATTATGGAATATGTGGACAGCGTATGCCAGACTGGGCAGGAAGGTTGCGGCATAGCCCACGAAGTGATGAGAGTTCTGCCGGAGCTGGAGCCGGAAGTGGCTAACCCCAACAAACAACGCAGAGCAGTCACCATCAGAAAGGAAAACCAGTGGCACGCCCAGACGTCAGCATCCCAGTGCATGAGAGTCTGACAAACGAGAAGGTGAGTTCCGCCCAGGCCACGGTGAAAGAAGGGAACCAAAGGAGGAAAGTCGGCGGAGAGGAAAGTCGGCGGCAACACGTTCCCAGAGGCTCCAGGAGGTGGGGAGAGGGAACACCAACAGCCCAAGGCAGGCTGAGAGAGACCGAACCCCAAGATGGGGTAGAGCACCTGAAAGCCCACAATGGGCTGAGCGAAGTTAAACCCCAGGGCGGAGTGCAGCACCTGAAGGCCCATGGCAGGATGAGAAAAGCCAAATCCCAGAGTAGGGTAAAAACACTGAAAGCACTATCTGGGCTAAGAGAAACCAAGCCCAAAGGCGGGAAAGCAAAGTTGAAAGCCTAAGGCAGGCTGAGAGTAATCGAACCTTGGACGGGGTAGACATCGCAGTGGACCAAGTCGGACTGAAGAAAGTGGAATCCCAGGTTGTAGTGAGAAACTGAACCTCCAAGAGAAGACTAACCAAAACATATGAGGCACAAGAGGAGGCAAACGACCAACATATCCAAGCTTGAGAAAGGAATACCAAAACCTGAGGTACGGTGGATAGCCAAGGACCAGGGCCAGAGCTCCACAAATAAGGCACTGTATCTATTAAAACGATCTTCACAGTCTAATAGAGATTAATAATGTGAGCATAAACTGTGCAGCAGGGCAGAAACCCTACTAAACAGGCCTCACCAAAGAAGGGGCGTCCGAAGCCAACCACCATTCAGTTAAGAGGGCCAAGGCCCAAAAGATATTGTCCATACGTTTATTCTGGTTATTTTATAGTGATAGGGTCGGAGTATAGACAAGTATAGGTTTTTGGATGGGGGACTGTTTCGGTTGTGTTATAAATGACATCCTGACAAGCACTGGTTTACACCTTTTTGTTGTAGAATTGGGTCCAGACCCCGAGATGTAGGGATAGCATATGTCTTGTTTTTGCTGAGATAAACCTATGGTTTGAAAACAATGCCTGCTTGTCCGTCTCCTAATTCTGATCTACTACTGCACCTTCCCTTTTCTTAGCCATGTGGGACATAAATGCTATGTCTGTTTAAAGCAGGTGGGGTGGCTTACTTGGCCACTGTCCCTCCTCGGATGCTGGAGGTACCAACCTGTCCCCACAGAAGTAAAATGTGGGGGTGAAGCATGAGGCCCCAACTCCCCATTTTGGCTCTTTTGGGGGTCACACAGTGCTATACCTGATGTTGGCTCAGCATCTAGCAGAGCCGGAATAGTTTCCTGAAATTATCCAGATGACCAGTACTTGGCACCCCAAGCGGTAATAGGGCATTAAATCCACTGGCCTTCTGGTTGCTCTAAAATGGGGGCTTTGGAGTGAGTTGTCAGGCTTTGGGGGTGGTGCAGGGCTAGAGGTACCTTCTGTCTTAGGTTGGAGCCCCTGTTTGGCAAGAAGAGCCCCCTCAGAGTAACTGTCTTGTTCTACTGCTCAGTCAGGCCAATTTCCAATATATAGCTTTGAACACTTTTGTGCCTCATGCTTTTATTTGGCTGCTCCAAAAAGAAAGTCAAAAGGACTGTAAGATGCCCCCTACTAGAATCAATACGGCAATCTATTCTCTTGACTTTTGTGGATCTGCCACAGATATCCTCTAGAGTTTGCTATCATCCCATTAAACCTCTGTGAACTTTATTACTACTGCTTTGTTTAATTGTATGCAGTCTTCTGCCTTCATAAGTGTGTAGCCAGGTTTTTAAAATTCTGCTGCTGCTTCCCACTGAATCTCTTATTGATTTTGGACTTTACTCTTCCTACTCCCCTTCTACAACATCATGTAACCCTTTTTTGGTTGGCACTGGCATTATTCCATGGTGTACATGCACGATCTTGCAGACTAAGTGAGGGACAATAATCAGACTGCTCTGTGAGCATAGCCATTTACGTTTTTGATATCATGCCCAGGCCTGGAAAGTAAGTAAAGCAACCTGTCTAAATTAGGTGTCTACACCACTTGTGGTTGTGTGGGACGAACTCCTGAAAACCCAGCTGGAACTGAGACAGTAATAACTAAACCAAATTGCATGAAATTAGTAATTAAGAATGGCAATCAGTTAAAAGAGGTATGCACAGTAAAATGTATTCAAACCCCCTTATTGTGTAACTTTTATAGGGACAAATAACAACTCCTCCCCAGTGAATGGGGTGTTTATAATAGAAACCCTACGGAAATGCTCAAATCATCAATAATTCCAGGATAAATATGCAGATGTAAGAAAAAACAATACGCTGTAAACTTGGGTTTTAAATTCCCCAACAGTGGGTGACGGACAGTGTGTACAATTGTAAACCAGACAATTAACAGTCTCTTCCGCTACTATCTTGTCTACCCCTTGCCCCCCTGGAGCAGGGGCATTCAAGTTCCCAATAGTTGCCACCGAAACTGCAGTTCTTGCTTAGTTACCCTTGAAAAAACAGGTCACTTGTTTGTGACTTAAAAGTGCTGTGACAAATCACTGGGTATCGTCACTTCTCTCTTAGGGGGAGCCCCTTCACATGATACCAGGGAGGTGAGGCCACTACCTGATAGTCCTCCTGGGGTGGTACTAAGTGGGTCGATCTCATGGGGAGGGATTCCCCTATGCGATGACTATATGGGGAGAACGATGTATTCCACACCGCAAAACACCTTCCCTAATAAACCCTTACCCTGTTGTCCCATGTATCTCTGTCAGGTTTAAAAGGAGAAAAATACTGGGACAAGGAAGAACCTAAGAGATCTCAGGGAGATTTCGGAGATCGGTACTGGGACAAGAAGGCACAGAGCCATGAAGAGCACTTTTAAAAAGAAAAACACTTTATTAAGTTTGTAATAAACAGTAATAACTTCACATAAAGTAAACAATGTTTCACGTTAAACCATCACAACCAATTTACAGAATATCTTAAGCAACATACTTCATCCAGTCTATCAAAATAGCTACATCCAGTGAAACATAATACTCAGACAGGTATACAAAAAACAACACGAAAGACAACACAAGTGGGAAGAACGAAAGAGAAGAGAAAAAAAAAACACCCTCACCTCCACCAATGTTCCCTCTAATTTCTTTGGGCTGTGTGCGCCAAAGAATAGTTGTGTGCGGGCTGTTTTTCAGTCATGTGCGCAACTGAGTGATACGCTGCCAGACCGAGGGTGGTCGACGGCGGCACGGCGGCGGTGGTGGTGCAGCGCCTTACCAGTGAGCAAGGCTTAGTGATCAGATTCCACAGTGTGCAAGCGAGGAATGCGAATTTGCGGCACAACAAGCTCTACTTCAAGCGACATTTGGGTGCTCTATTCTCAAGACTTTAGCTCATCTGAAATTGTGTCCTTTTACATCTCTAAACATTAGCAAGATCATTCGTTTTATGATGGGTTGGTACAAGAACAGAGTGGTTCTTGTAGTGGAACACAGATTCTGCCTCACAAATGAATATTAGCACAGCATTAGCTTCTCCATTCTCAGTTCACTAAATGTATGGAATATAAAGGAAATGCTTTCTATTGGTTTAATGAAATAAACAGTACATGAACATGATTAATGACAAAGATGACTAGAGGGGGGGGTATGAATGGACATTGGACTATTATCATATCATGTCATAGTCCCCATTCCCAAAATGGGAAATGGGGATTTACCATTTACTGGCGCCTGACTTCCCGGAACCGCAGGGGCTATAATGCCACGGTGTTTCCGGCAAGCTAGCCGCCAGTAAAATTCCCAGATCCGGCATGGTTACCACCAGACTTGTAATGAGGCCCTATGTCTCTCATTTATATTGTTTATTTTCGCTCTGCATTTAAAATGAGAGTGGTAGTCTGACAACAAGTATTTTAAAACAGAAAGAAATCAGTATCAGCATATTTCAAGGTCATGTGGTGGCACATGAGTAAATGCAGCACCCTAAAATGCAGCGGGTGCCCTAACTTTCAAATGAAGCCCAATAGCCACCTATAAGTGGAAGCCCTAGGGTCCCATTCTGGATGGATGCACGAAGGAACGGAGTGGGCTTGAGGTTTCACCATCTATTTCACTTATATGGAATCGAACGCTTGCCACTGTGCCAGTAGAGAGCTGGTTCTAGCAGGGTTGGACCGGGAACAAAAAGAGGCTCTAGAAAAATGTTATAAGTGGCCCCATTTCCCCAAATTACACATTTTCAGCAAGCCCAAGCCCTTTCCTATGAGAAACTGTGGAAATAAAATACCAGTTACCTTACCACACAAAAGACGACCATGGCGCAGAGGCCTGCCAGGAAATCTACGGAGTTCCCTATAGTCGGACCGCCCCTGAGTTCTAGTCATTTACTGGGGGTCGGCGGATAGTGACTTTTCAAGGATGACACAGACTACTTGATGAAACGGAGGTGCTTAGACTCAAACTCGGGACTCAACTCAAACAACAGAAAGTAAACCAGTCATCATTACAACAGTCCTTACATTGCTTGCTAGCGTCTCCCACTATCAGCATATTTCAAGGTCAAGTGTGGCACATAGGTAAATGCAGCAGCACCCTAAAATGCAGCGCCGTGGATGCCCTAACTTTCGAATGAAGCCCAATAGCCAGGGGTCAAGTCCTAAGAATTAAAGTGGGGGGACTCATCCACAAATGCAATCAGATGTGACACTACCAGAAGTTAGCATATCAAGGTGAAATATGCGCATTTCATTAAATTGCCTTTGCATAACCACCAAAATTGCACAGGACCAATGGCATTTGCCTTTCATAAAATCAACACACACAAAACTAAGAGGATATTTTCTTCTAATAGTGTATTTGAAATCGTTAAAACGTTAAAAGGTGTGCATGTTTTACTCCAAGAACCAATACAAATGTTTTCCCTGGGACTTTCAGCATCGAAATGAGACATTTCACCGTTAGTTGTTTGTTATTTGTCATCAGGTTATATAGTGCATTGGTGAAGGGTCCAGCCTGGAAACCGGACAACTGCTTTTCGCAAAATTAATCACATAGATCCATCCTAAGAATATTCATTAGTCTGTAGCACCCTATTTCCCCTGGACATCCTTTGTGGTGCATACAGCACAGTGTCAATGTCACTATTGTGTCAATTTTAGACCCAGTATAGGTAAGGCAGAGATGACCAGTGTGTGCTGCTGCTCAAAATGCAGACTCATTAGCTCATGTTTGAAATGTGCATAAATTACACAGAAGGGCCCTGTTACGTTTGCACTTTGGTGTAAACAGGTCTCCTCTGTGGACTGTTCAACATTAGCACATCAGAGTTGAAAGTGGAGTGTAAAATGGTGGCATGCTCGCCTTTACGCCGCTCTGCCTGCCATTTACGCACGACAGGCAGCATTTGCAATGGATTACTATGGCACCCACAGCATTTACAGCAGCATGTACATGTCATGCTGTCATAAATGCGGGAGTATTTGTATGGCGGAGAGGAAGAGGGAGGCAGAGTCATAATTTAGGATCCATGCCTCCCCTCTGCCATAGAAATGGATGAAAATGAGGTGTAACGTGAATTCAATGCCTTACATTGACATATGCCTCCACAAAGATGAGCTCCTATGTGTTCAACATCAGGAGGACATAGAAAGCGGACCCACCACCCATCGAGATTATGCAGAATGAAATGCAGACGGTTCAACAACAGGGTTTCTTCTGTCGCAGGCTTGGACTGGCCTATAGGTCAATAGAGCAATGCCCGAGCCAAAAACGCAAAATGCTAGTGTGGGCCAGTTTTTTGGGTCAAAGTGGGTCACTATTTTGGCCCATGTGGGCCAGTTTGATGAATTACTTCACCATGTTGCTAGTCGTTTTGACCAGTGTTTCTGAATAAATATTCTTGAAATTGCACAATTTGCATCGCATTTTATCAGAAACCTCTCCCTTGGTTACTACTCAAACTGTCCGCCACAAAAGGAATGAATTGCCATTTGCAACTGTGAGCCACTTTTTCATTGGTGCCCAAGACAATGTTATGACCCAGTCTGTCCCTGCTTTTATGTCGCATGAGACGTCCATTAGATGTTTAGACTTTTTCAGTGCACTTGTGTTGATTTTCAACCCATAAGAAGACAATGTGGATTATTGAAGCGGAGGCCAGGCTTTGAAAGGAAGAAAACATTGCAACCCCTGTCCCTTCCCATGCGCACATGTTAATTAATCCCCATGGGAGCAATGAACGATGTGAGGGTTCAGATCTGTCGGAGAGGTTGCTCTGTTCGTAATTGCTTTGTGAGCTATTTGTTGTTGTTGTGGTGTTTTTTTGCTTAGACTCTCCAAGGTTGCCACAGCAAAGGCTGGGGCTTTGAGGATGCTTTCTCATGGCAACTCGTGAAAGCGCTTGCCACCAACTGGAAGGGAAGCGTCATTGCTTGCTAGCGTCTCCCACTATCAGCATTTTAAAAGTAATGTCTTTTTGCACAGCCCGTCATGTTGGAATTATCCAGGTTACAGGTCCTAGAACCTGGAGAATTCCAACATGACGGGCTGTGCAAAAAGACATTACTTTTAAAACGCTGAGTAGTGCGTCTTGATCCTCCTGAATTCGGAGGGTGCAATGTTCGGGTACAGGCCACACATACGCCTGGACATTATTAAGAAGGCTCTTCAGTCCTCAGCGCGGCCCGCAGCGTGATTTTAAGGCTGGCCTGGGATCCCCCCGGAAACTTAAAATGCAATAAAATAGAGCATTCCTTAGGTGCGGTCTGGTGGAAGGCGGGGGGGGATAAGGTGTAGAATGCCGTCGTGAGCGCCGAGTCCACGGGGGTACAGGCAGGTTGGGCCTGCTGTCATGGTGGCGATAAGAGACGGTCCCCTGCTGATGAAATCCGACAGATAGTTGGTCTCATCTTAAATGGACTTCCAAATCCAAACTTAGGCTGCCCGCCCTGCCACCCACCCATATAACTATTTTTGTACCTACCTTAGGCTAGGTGGCACGTGGCTGTGCGCAGCTCTCTTCACAGGGGTGGGGTCACACAAGCTGCAGTAGGTGCCTGTGGCGTCGTCCGTCGTGGCACTGGCAGCTCGAGTTCCTCAGGCTCAGCCAGTGTCTGCATGCAGGCTTGGGGTCTCTCGCACTTGCTACTGGCAGACAGTGCCTAGTGCGCAAGGCAAGGAGAGACCCAGCAGCAGGTCACGTGCATTCCCGCGACAGGGCGGTGGCTAGGCTCCCTGCGCAAGCGCAGAGTGCAGCCCTGAGCCAAGCACAGTCAGCACGAGTAGCAGCCCAGGAGGCCGCAGCAAAGTTCGTGTCACCGCACGAAGGTGTGTTTTCTAGCAATCACGAACGTTGCTGCTGCCTCCTGGCCTGCATCTAGGCTGGCTGCCAACCCGCCAGTATTTATATTTGGTGGCCAGCCTTAAAAAATGTTTAAAAAAAAAAAAAGAAAATTTCATGAAATGATGATTGGAGCACAAGTGCGCGGCAAAAAAAGCACTATGCGCGGCTCAGAATCAAAAGGTGCGCGGCCGCACAGGTGCGCACCTTACAGGGAACATTGACCTCCACCATATTCCACCTTCACCCATAGACTTCACATCCATTAGAACAGCCCTACTCTCATATCAATCATAAAGAACCACAAATGGTCCTCACAACTTTGAGTATTCCTCTTCTTTCTCTTTATTTTTCAATGAAATCTTATCATACTGCGATAAAACATGCAACTCCGTTAACCACTCTTCGACATTAGGTTTTTTCCTCTTCTTCCAAATTCTGAGAATTAGCTTAATTGCTACCATTATGGCTCTGTCTATCCAGCAAGTATGTTTTCGAGCACGCAAACATCTTTCTTTATGTGATAGTAAAATTATGTTTGCTGCAGATCTTTGCAAGGTTATTCCAAAAATCAAGTCAATCCTATCTATGACATCTTTCCAAAACAATTGCACTCTCAGACATTCCCACAGCAAATGTAAAAGAGTGCCTCTACCAATATCACAACACCAGCATAAATCATTAGTTTGAAGCCGTAATTTAAACATCTTAACTGGTGTCAAATACAGCCTTCCAACAACTTTCAGTCGAATCAAAAGCAAACCCATGTCTGCACCCAAGTTCAAATTCACCTTCAGAATGTCTCTCCAATCCACATCAGAAATTACCCTACCAACATCATGCGACCAATGTTCCTTCAATCCAGTCCATGCTAATTGAAGATTCTTATCAATAGGCATACATTGTATATAAGTTTGCACACAATATTCTTGACCTTTCAATAATTTGGTAATCTTTGGTTTTTTCCCAACAGAACCACCAGCCATACCCATCCTCAAATTAATCATGGAAGCTAAAGCCAAGTATCTATTCAACTCTCTCTGACTTAAACCATATCTACACTGTCATTCCTCAAAACACAACAATTGGTCTCCATCCATCACATCTCCCAGCCTCAGAATTCCCTTATTTATCCAACTAATCCAATTAAGACATTTATTATTTATTTGCAAAGTTTAATTATACCATATAGAAGCATCTGGGCTGAAGCCATAGCCCTGTCCATTTTCTCTAAATCACGATCCTATCACCCGTCTAGTTGCCACCACCGGGAGTAGTTTTAAACGTTTATTTGGCAATTTATCCATACTATAAATATTTCCTAGATCATATGGTGCACACATATCCCTTTCTATACGTAACCAAATCGTTTCCTTTTCATTTATTTCTCTAAAGTAATATGAACTCTTTTTAAGTAGAAATGCTCGATAATATTTCATTAAATCTGGATATCCAAATCCCCCTTCTTCAACACTTTGCATCAGTATGTACTTTGGAACACAAGGTTTTTTTCCCAGGACCCCAGATAAAGGATTGTAAGATGTTATCAATATCAACAAAGGGATGGATTGAATAACATACAAAAGCTTAGGCAAGAGGACCATTTTAATCGCATTAATTTTTGCCCATAAAGTCAATGTCCACCTCTCCCATCTCTTTATCAGTAACAATATGTTTGTAAGTACATGGTCCAAATTATGTTGTAATAATTTACTCAGATCTCCAATAACATGTAATCCTAAATATGTAACCCTCCCTGGTGACCACTTACAATTCCATGAGCGCAAAATGTTATCATCACACATTCTAGACAATGGAAAAATCTCAGTTTTATCCCAATTTATTTTATGTCCCAATAGTTCACCTATCTCCTCAAACATCTCTTTAACTATATCCCCACATACTTCTGGATTTGACAACAAAAGCAGCATATCATCTGCATATGATAAAATTGTAACTTCAACCTCTCCAACCATAATTCCCTTTATCATTTCACGTAGTCTAATGTACGCAGCAAGAGGTTCCAGCGCCAAGTTAAACAAAAATGGTGATAATGGGCAACCTTGTCGTGTGCCCTTCGACAGTGGAAGTGAATGTGAAATTACTCTATTAACCAAAACATGAGCCCTAACATCACAATGTATACACTATCATCTTCATGAATACTGGCCCAAATCCCATCTTTATGAACGTGTATTCCATAAATTTCCAATTAACCCTGCCAAAGGCTTTTTCAGCATAAAGAAAACAATAACCTTATTTGAGTTCTTCCCATAATGTTCACCAATCACATTCAACACAGTTCTAATATTATCATAACCAAACCGTCCTGGGATGAAACCTACCTGAGATTCATCAATCAGATCCCTTATACATGACATTAATCTATTTGCCCATATTTTTTACAAATCTTTAAATCTACATTTAGCAAAGAAATAGGCCTGTAGTTTCCACAATGTTTATGATCTGTATTAGGTTTCGGAATCACTATAATTAATGCCTCCTTCATTGAATGACACATTATTCCTGACACTATAAATTCATTGTAAAGTTCACATAAAATTGGTGCCAATTGAGTGTCATATTTTTTATAGAATTCCGAAACTATACCATCCGGCCCTGGTGATTTCCCATCTTTCATTTGTGATATGGCAGTACATACTTCAGCAACTTCAATCGCAGAATCAAGTAGGGCTTGTTTTTTTCAGAGCTAATTTTGAAATGGAAATCTTTTCAAAGACCGTCTCCAAACTATTTGTATTAGGATAAAGATCTTCCCGATACAGCTTCTCATAAACATTTCTAAAATATTCACTAATTTCTCCATTTCTGTGTAAAGTATTACCCTCTTCTGTTTGAATAGAAGAAACGCATGTATCAGTTATCATCCCTCTAAACTTGTTTGCCAATAATTTGCCATGAAGAGCACTTCTGACAAGAACAATGAGCCTTCTATTGGTCGAGAATGCTCATTGGAGAAACCACAGTAGAAATAGAAGGAGGACTCTGGAAGATGAAGCTGAACCCTCCCTGGAAGAACCACGAGATTCAAAGTCGGCAAAAAGGAAGAGGAACTGAAGAATCTTCTTGGGACGCTGCCCGGGAGTCAGAGGCATCCCCAGTCAGTCTGTGGTGGAAGGACCAAGCAGAACACACCAAAAGCAGGCTAACCACACGCCGTGGATAGGATGTGCAGCTAGCAGAGCAGGACACACTGCAGAACAGTCGTAACACCTGCACAGTGAGCACAGAATGGGATGCAAGAATCACCAAAGCGGCGTCTCTTTTCGGTCTGCAATCGGCAGACAGGCCAGAGAGCTGGAGAAACGGAAATCAGGTGGAGGTAAGCCACTGAACCGCGCAGATGCGTAAAGAACCGCCTACCACCCAGCTTTCATCGCTGCAGAGCCAGCAAAGCCATCAAGGAACCCGCGGGAGACAGAGAATGCGGGAGACAGAACGGAGCAGCAGGGGTGCTCCGTGCGGGCAAGGAAGACAAGGCAATGAATCCAGAGGTACAAGGGTTGTTAGGGAAAGCCAGAAGGGCACAGGAAGCCCAAGAACCAGGGTCTGGAACCGATTTAGAGATACAGAGACTGCCTTTAGTTAATAGGACCAAGAGAATACCTGGCAGGATAATGAACCAGGTACATCAACAGCAACCTGTGAGGAATCAAGAAGGGTCTGGGACCCATCATCAAGACAGAAGGAGACCACTAGCCCTCTCCCTTATCGCAGTACCTGACATGCGAGTAAACCAGGTCTGCCTGAGTAGGAGAAGAGAAGCATTCAGGTCTGAGACCCTCACCCACAGAACTGTATAAACCATAGAGAGAAGCCAGGGGAAGGGAAGCATTTCCACTGTCATTGGTGACTTTTGCAAAAGCCTGAAAAAGGCCTGGGAAAGGGAGTCATTCCCCTGGTGCTGTGAGCTGCATTGAGAAGCCTGAGAAAGATCAGGGAAAGGGAGTCATTGCCCCTAACGTTACAAATTGCTTTAAATAGCTGAAGAAGGGCCCGGGGCACAGGCGTTGCTAGAGGTATGGACTGGAGGGGCTATAGTCCCAGGTCTTTTGGTTGTATTCCCGGATAGAAGGGCAGGGCTACAACCAAAAAGCTAGCTAGCCCCGAGTCCCGACAGTCCCGGCATTAGGGTAGCCCCAGATCTTTTCCAGACCTAGCAACACCCTTGGCCCGGGAATGTAGTCAATGCTCCAGCCTTCATGAGTAGTGGCAAAGAGTCTAAAAGAGAGCAGGGGAATGAAGCCATACCGCTTGGTATTCTGTACTGGAAAGCCAAGAGCGGTCAGGGGAACAAAGCCATGCCCCTTGACTGTGTGTCTTGTGGAGAAAAGCCAAATAAAGTGCAGGGAAGGGAGTCATTTCCTGGGCACTGCAGAACCAACAAGGCCAAGACTGAACCCAATAGTGGAACTCACTACGGGCAATAAGGAATGATGTTCGAGTTGAACTTTGCCCTATTTTGATTTAAAGTAAGAATTGTAGAACACCACAAGCTGAAACTTTGTTTTGCACACCTGAGAGGAACTGAGATCTGGAGAAGGGATTCAAACTCACAGGTGAAGTTCCCACCTGCAGTTGGATCTATAGAACATTGTCCAGAGGAAGGGAGTCATTCCTCTGGACCAAGAAGACCCCTTTCCTCTTTATTCTTAGTTACACGTGTGAGGGATATAGGTAGGCATTTTGAGACACGACAGTGGACTCTTTTGATCGACTTGGACATTATGACAGTATCCTTAGTTCCTTAGTTGAGGCAGGGAAACCCCTCTTAGAGTTAGGGAGAGATAGGTTTATTTTACAAAATAAAAGTCTATGCCAACAAGCATGCACCTGTGTGTCAGTCTCCTCCTTCTGCACCCTTACAGTACCATTAAATCGT
The DNA here is from genome assembly GCF_040938575.1 of Ambystoma mexicanum. NCBI lineage: Eukaryota > Metazoa > Chordata > Amphibia > Caudata > Ambystomatidae > Ambystoma > Ambystoma mexicanum. The sequence goes on along the minus strand of NC_090931.1, from coordinate 616,224,639 downwards.
TTCTGAACATATTGTATTCCTCAATAAAAACTAGAAGGTAGCTTCTGACTACCCAAAAAACAGTAATAAAACCACTGTTGAGTGTACTGTTCTTGGTGTGATCAATGTATCACAGGGGGCACCATGTACCCAGGGTGCAAGCTAGGTTAATTGTTCCCTTCTTGTTATGCAGTTCTCTTTTTCAGTGCAAGAGCACTGGGTGCAGCAGTACCTGGACCACACTAAAATCATGAAGCCAGCGCTTGGGTTTCATGGGCCCTCTGCCTTTAATAAGAGGTTTTATTTTGTATTCCTTTAGGTTCAAGGGCACTGCAGATATAATATAGTTCTTAGATTTTGGCCCTTGTATGTAGTGCACAGGCAGAGGTTGAAATCTCTGTTAGCAGAGACTGCTTACTTAATAGGCAGTAGGAATGCCGATGCAATGGAATTGAGTAAAGTCCTTGCCAGTGGGCACCGCATAATAGTACCCCCAATTATTATTGCTGAAGCTAACAGAGCAGGATAGGAGCAGGAATTGCTTTGTGCCATTGCCAGTGTGGTCCAGGATTTTGCTGCACAAGCAAATCAGTTTCCCTGAAGCTGGCCCTTGAGAGGGCGTGTGTGATATACTGCCATCTGTACAAATGTGAAAGCTCTGGCTTTTGGGATTTTTTATTACTATAACATGATGTTGGTAACTCTGTTTCTGAAAGAATGGCCTGCTAATCAGACCCTCCTTTAAAAAATGCTTCCTGCCAAAATGATTGTCTCCACCACAACCATGTGGAACATGGCCGGGATGCTGCCCGTTTGATTTCTGTGATTCCTGTGTAGGCAGAGTACTGCCTACCCTCGGGCACTGACACTTCCCCTAACAGGGCTCCTAACAGAGCCCATGGGAATCAGTGCTTCAAAAGGCATCGTTACCATATCAAAATCACTCTTACACCGGGGTTCGATAACTGGAGTCCTTTTGAAGCTAGCAAGCATGGGAATGGGGCAGAGTTAGAGTAGGCAGAAGAGAAGGGTCCCACCATCTTGATTTCTGTTAGGACTTGCTTCCTTTTTCCTGTTCGCTCCATTTACTTTTGGCAAGGTACACCTGGGTGTGATGTCATAAGGAAAAGACTCTTGCTATGATAACCTGAATTGGGCCCCTTACAGTTGACTTGCCTTTGAAACAAGCCCCTGTGACATTTTGCCTTTTTAGAGAAGAGTGTCACCGCCTCAGTCTTTGATTAATCTTTGAACAGTCAAGAGAAGGATACACTTTTGGACATTGCTTGGGAGTGCCAACCATTCCAAAGTCCTCTGCCTTAGAGGGGAAAACAGAAGAGATCCAAGACAAAGGAGAGTTCTGTCCTCTAACCATCCCCAAGGAACAGTGAGGGTAAACTGTTGGGGACAAGACCTGTGTCTCAGCTTGCTGTGGCATTGGAAACATGACCTACACTATGGATGGAAGGCTCCCTGTTGGCGACGGTGCTGAACTGACAAACTCACCTTGTCCCTGGAGACCACTGGGTTGGGCCTCCCCAGCAACCCAGAAGTCCAGAATTAGCTTTTGGCCCTGATTTCCACATCAAACATTTTATGAACTACACTGACTTCATTTACCTGTCCCAAGCTTCTTCGTGCCATGCACTGTTGGTGCTTGTAAACCACACCGCAGGGATAGAAAGTAAGATTTTGATAAGTGGGAGTTAAAAGCAGCTACTGGTATCCAGCATTAACCAATGACCAGGAGCTACCACTGTGAAACCAGGAGTTAGTACCTAGCGTTCCGTCAATCTAACTTCCACATAAGATGTAAAACTATCACTTTGTCTATTATTTATGACTAATGGTTTGAATGTGTTTTAGATGCGTCTAACTGTTTATTCATAGACTGTCCCAAATGCACAGATTTAAATTCACATCAGCTTGCCTGCGGAGCCAAAGGTAGCTCCTGGTAGCTGTTGGTCTCAAGCTAATCAGGCACTTCTAGGCTACATGCTTGAGCTAAATAGCTCCCAGCTATGCTCAATTTTGAACCCTGGCACTGTGTTGGACTGAGTCGCCCAGTTCCACAACCAGATGCAGACCGTGCAAATTCTTAACAATCCCATTAGTCCTGCAGGTGGAGTTCCTTAATTTACACACTCGACCTAAAAGAAATGCACTCACCCCGTGGTGACAACAAATTTACCAGTACTTTCTTTAAAATGACGCATAAATACATTTCATATTTGGCACAATGCTGCCAGCCACAACCAGTGAAACATTTAATTGCCATTTACTGCAAGCAAAGTTTGTTTGCAGTAAATGTCAAATAAAAGTTTCAAGCATCCCCATACTTGCCACGCCAGCAAGGTTGAGTACCATGGAAATGGCACTTGACCTTCATAAAATGTCCCCAAGGGTAGTCCCTCACTCCCTCGCCCAGGTCTCCCTAGGCCTCAATAGTTACAGGAGCTCAGTAACCCCAACTGTCTAATCTCTCTCTCTTTCTCTCTCTCTTTTCTCACCCCCCGCCCCCGTCAATGCACATTTTATGGCCTGACCTGAAGCATGCTGGCATTTCTACTTAGGTCCCAACTGATTAAAGTAAACACATATTATCCCAAATCGCAATAAAATGTGTTCAATTGTTAAAGCAATTGTTAAAGCAAAGGGGCCAAGCCAAGTGTTGCATGCTCCCGCATCCAAAAGTGGGCAAAGTAAACTGCATGCTTGCTTCATTGCTTTGAAACAGTTGATATGCTGCCAGTGACCCTAAGATGTACATCACTCATGTGGCCCCAGGTTCTACAGGTAAGACAATGCATGTAATGTGCTGTAAGCTCCACCCCCTATTCATGCACGTGTCCGCCAACATTTGGTAATCCGGCCCTCTTACATTGCATATAATGTCCATGTTCATATTAGGACCAAACAGAGTATCTAGCATTCCAATTTGACCTGAGGTTCGGTCTGGGTGCTGGCTGAAGGTAAGAACACCTCTAAAGTGTGTAGGGCATCTACAATGCCTTTTAGATACACAGACAGACTGCAGCAATGCTGACAGTCTCATCACTGTCCCTGTCTGTGCCACTTAGAGCATCAGGGTTTCCAGTGTGATGTTGTTGTTCACCCCGCAATTCTGATGTTTCTCCCTGGCTGACTCCTGGATCGGTTGGGTGTTCTCTTCCACCGCTAGGCCTTCCATGTGATGTAGTCCTACAGGACAAATAGGCAGAAACTGGTCAGCATTATACATAACAGGTATGGGTCAAGCAAAGTAGTACTCAGTTCAGTCATGGAGGTACAGTTAGAAAGCCCTCCCAACACCCACACCCCACCTCTGGGGTGAGACTGGCTCTGGTAAAAACTGTGGTGTAGCTCCCACCCCAAGTTGAAAATTGGTAGTGCTGAGCCGAGCATGCATGTTAGCTGATCAATAAAGTCTTACAATTTAAACTCATTTGCAGTATGCTTTTGGGGTGGCACAGAAATGTGGTAAATTATGAGAGAAAGACTTCCTTACATCATGAGGTGTACCCATTAAGGTCCATCCATTAGGAATAGTGCCTATGTTACCAGACAGATCACCACCATAAAGTGTGCATCCCACCAATGCTTTTGTGATGACATTTCCAGAGGAAAAACTTTAATGGACACGACTGCTAAACAGGAGACTGTTTCCTGCTCTTTGACTGAAATTATATGGAGAATAATGAGTCAGGCCCAGACCCCACCATTTTCCTCACTGAAAAAGGTAGCTATCATACAAGATGCAGCCCCAAAAGCTGAAAAAACCTTTGGTCTGAAGTGTGATGATGCCTGCACGCTGATAACTTTTTGCAAGGTAAACATACTTGGCTCCCATTTACCACAGACTCACCCAGGTAGAAAAGGGGGATAAGATCTCCACCCTCAATCAGTATTGGTATGTACCACACATTTCCCTAACAGCCAAAGCGTACTGCAAGCAGTACGACATCAGCCAGCAGAATGATGGGGTAAAGACAGTAAAAGCAACCCCAGGAGCACATCCCCACCGGTCAGGTCGCTTTGTGAATCTCCAAATGGACTTTATTCAACTCCAGAAGTTCAACGGCTTTCAGTATTTTTTTATCATAATTTACACTTTTTCAGGTTGGGTTAAGAAATAACGCCTTTGAAATGCACTGAAATGAAGCACATTCCCCAGCACATATTTGGATTAGGTGCAGGTCATTCCTGACCATGTTATGTTTTCTCTTTACGTGGAACAGCAGCAGTTGCAAAAGGATGCACATTGGAGTAAAGCTGTGAGCCCCTCCTATGGGTTTTTCCTCCTGGAATATAAAACCAAGAATGAGACACCATCACAGAATAATATAGTCACATAGATACAATTATTAGCATCAAACAAAGCACTTGAGTGGAGCGAGAGCAAACACATATGTTACGCTAGTGCTCTTTGGCTTACAAATTGTCTTCTCTTAAATACTAGTTTTTTCAGCTGTGTTAGCATGACACGTAAATAACACAGGGTCCTTGGAAGATAAATCACTGGCAGGGTGAACAGAAAGTCCGGTGAGTAATTGTAGCAGAGAACAAATAAAGACATGCAGGGGGAGACTCGGCGTGTGTTACTTCCTATCCTTATCCTGAAGTCAGCGGGAAGTCACCACACTTATTACACTCCCCTTTCTCCTACACTATCCACTAATTTTATCCAGCATGGATGCACCTAACCCTTATCTGAATGACCCAGCCCTATGGATCCGACACTTTGTCACTAAACCCACAACAAATCGCCCTTGCACTACTCACACCAGAAATTTGAGACTTGGCTCAAGATGTTGTTGTGCATCTACCAATCAGTCTCCTAGCACAACCAGCACACCACTGACTCAGCCCATCGCTACCCACGCTCACAATCTGAGACTGGGCTCGAGACTCCACTCGTTTCTTACACATACCCCTCCTCACGTCAGCAACATCACATGCCCTCGGCATGCTCTTGTCCAACTGCCTTCGAACCAGACTGCACTCACCTGCACTCACTGGAGTCAACCATGCGCCTCACATGTCAGAAATCAGAGACTGGCATCCAGACTCCATCCTGGGATGCGCCACCATGGCCATTACCCTAACTCCAAACTCCCACAACCTGCCAATGACAACAGTCCTTCGCACATCCTAACCGCAGTGTCGGCCACGATTCGTAACCCACCTCCACCTTTGACTACATGCCATACTAAGGCAAACAATAAGAAGCTCACTGGCGCCCTGATTAATGCCCGCTCCCTCTCAGCACACAGCCTTGATATTGCAGACATGATTACTACTGGTAACCTAGACTTCCTGGCCATCACCAAAACTTGGTTGCATAGTGCTTCTGGACCTTCACTTTCCCTTGCAGTTCCAGATAACTACTCTATCATTAGACAAGACAGAGACACCAATCAATCCAAGGGTGGAGGAATAGCAGTCATCTTCAAAAGCTCACTCAAATTTAGGATGATGCCCAACATCCTGATTCCATCTGCTGAACTCCTATCCTTCAAGTTACCCATCTCCCCTAACCAAACTATCACTGCACATCTCCTATATAGGCCTCCTGGCCCTATCACCTCATTTATTGATGATATATCATCCATCCTTGCCTCTAGCACTAAGCCCAACTTGCAAATCCTTCTACTTGGTGACTTTAATTTAGGCCACCGAGATGTGAATGATCCCAAAGCCACCGACCTCCTAAACACTCTAACGGACTTTGGCCTCTCCCAACATATCCATGAGCCCACTCATATTAAAGGCCGCACTCTTGACTGGGTTGCTGACCTAAACTGCAAGCTCAACGTGATCTCTGTGACACCTTGCCTTTGGTCAGACCATTACAAAATAACCTTTGTAATTAACTCCAGTCCACAAATCTGCAAACCCAATCTAGCCCCTGCTACTCAAACCCGCAGTAAGAAGGACATCTCGACCGAGAAACTTCTTCCCATCCTCCTTCCTCTACTCAATACTCATCTGACCACCAGCTCAGACCCCACAGCCTTAGTGGACATCTACAACCAGGCTATGGCCAAAGCCCTTAACAATATTGCACCTCTAAAATTGCGTAAACAGAAACCTCATTCTCATCTGAACTACTGGTTCACCCCCACCACAGAGACTTACGCAAAGAAAAAAGAAAGGCTGAATCCCATTGGAAAAATACACCCTCCTTGGTCAACAAAAACAACCTAACTCTAGCCTCCTCCACTTATAAAGCTGCTATTTTTGCCACCAAAAAAGATGTCTACCACAAACGTATCACACAGGCCCAATCAAATACGAAGGAACCTTTCAAGATCCTCAAGGAATTAGAGTCCCCCGTAGCCCCTTTGGTGACTTGCTCTCCAGACGCTGCCTGGTGTACGAATATTCAAAAGGCCCTTTTGTACAAAATTGCCTTACCTCAAGCGAAAATAAATGCTAAAAAGAATAATTTATCTGATTCTACCTTGCACACACCATCGTTTAACCTTCCAGCCCCTTCTCGCCCTCTACAACAATTGAGCTTCTCCCCGCTATCCATTGAGGAAGTGGAAAATATTATTACAAAGCTTAAACCCTCTAATTGTCAAGGCAATACCTGCCCTGCACCAATCATCAAGGAAGCTGCACACGACCTTGCGCCTTTTATCACTACTTTCATAAATGCCTCCTTCAGATTGGGCACTGTCCAAGATAACCTAAAGGATGCTTGGGTCATCCCATTAATCAAAAAACCTTCCCTAGACCCGAGCAACCCCACCAATTATAGGCCTATTACTACGGTATCATACCTCCTAAAAATTTTGGACTGCGCTGCATACTTACAAATTCAGGCATATCTTGAATCAAACTAATTACTGGGTCTCCGTCAATCTGGTTTCTGTCCCAGACATGGCACAGAAACTGCCCTGATAGATTTAAAAACCCAAATTGATGACCTAAAAGATAAGGGCAAGCTGGCACTCCTCCTTCTGCTCGATCTTTCAGCGGCTTTCGACTTCGTGGATCATAAAATTCTCTGCCACCATCTCAAAATTGCTGCGCATTTTTCGGACTCAGCATCATCTTGTATTAGCTCCTTCTTGGCAAATAGAACTATGAGGGTCTTCTCCCCTCTAGCCTCTGCAGATCCTGCCCCTGTCCCTTGCGGAGTCCCTCAAGGATCTTGTGTTTCTCCCACATTATACAATGTGTTTACCAAGCCACTCTTTGACATACTCGACTATCTGCGTGTCTCATACACCAACCACGCTGACGACACCCAGATACGCATCCCCATGTCTGGTGATTTTGCTCTTGATGCTAAGGCACTTAATGATGCCTACTTAATCATCCAGGCTTGGATGGCTCATCATGGGCTCTGCCTTAATGATGAAAAAACGGAGCTACTCATCCTCGGTTTGCACTCCAAATTAGCCAAACTTGATCCAGCCTACAAATCATTCACCATAGACAGTAACATCATTAAAGTGTCGAACACAGCAAAAACTCTAGGCATCCCGACGCAACTCTATCCCTAACTAGACAAACCAACGCAGTAGCGTCTGCCTCGGCCTATACCTGCAAACCTATCACAGCCTGTTGACCCTTCCTGAACACTGAGAGCTGCATTATCTTAGCCAGAACACTCATCATGGCAAAAATAGACTACTGCAACGCTCTCTACCTAGGGACCAGTCAAAAAAACATTAACAAGCTTTAAGTCTCACAAAACAACGCCATAAGAACGGCTCTTAACATCCCTAGAAGATCTCACATCTCAGACATCAGACGCAGCCTTCATTGGCTGCCCGTCATGCAGCAAATATCGCTCAAAACCTTAGTCTTAACTTACAAGGCTCAGAACAACCTAGCTCCAGCATATCTGACTACCCATTTCTCGCAGCATGTCACAAACAGACCGCTGAGATCAGCCTATGTCAAAACTCTTACTATACCTAGATTTAAGCTGCAGTTTGCTGGGGGTTCAAGCTTCCCAGTGTTAGGAAAGATTTCTTAATTGTGGGTAATTTTCCTTCCATGTGGCAACCCCTAAACTTTTTGCTGTTGTTTTCACCATGATCTAGACTTTGCCAGAGAAGTGCAGCCTTCTGCCGCACTCGTCTGGGCTTTCGCTCCAATCTTACGGGGAAACTGACATGCCCTTAAGACAGTCAGTATCGGGAAACGTTGTTTTCCGTAGTTTCTTTATCATGTTGCAGCTTTCGCGCAACATGGCACAAGAGGGCACTGTGAGCTAAGTTACTGCTCTCTTGGGTCTCTAGTCTTCTACAGGCCCTAGATACTCTCTTTGGATTGTAAATGAACGGTGCAAGTGAATCACGGACGGGATTGGTGGCAGCGATCATTTCTTGTGTTTTTGAGCTCCTTTTGGCATTTTAAGCGCGTTTCTCGCGCTTAGCCCAAAATGGTGGCCTGGCTCCCAAAATGGCCAGACCACGAGGCTCATTGTCCTGTCCGCTGACCGTCTTGCCCTCTTCACCTTCCCCAGGGTGAGCCGACCCGGGGCCTTCCTTATTTGGGCATGTACTTTCCCGCGAAACACAGATGATTTTGCAGGCTTCTACAGGCCTTGTGTGTGCCTCCAGGAAGTGGGCTGGGATGTCTGGTCCCAATACACATCCTGGGTGCCAGAGAGTCTAGGGTGGTGTGAATGCCTGGGACCTCCGTGGTCCGTGATAGGTCCATGTATGGTGTGAGTGTTTTGTGAGCAGATCTCCCATTGGGTCCACTCCGTTTTGGCGCAAAGGGAACCGTGGATAAGAGGGGGCTGGAAACACCACTACCATGTCGATCTCCTGAGTCTCACGAACAAAGGAAAACAGGAGCCAAATATCCTGCAACCACGAGGCTGAACCGAGGAATCGCTGGTGACCCGCTGAAGGACTGCTCCTCTGCACTGCTGTCGCTTTGTGAAACCCTTTCTACCTCTGATCGAACGAGAAGGCCTGTACTGGTGCTTCGACCCCTTGGAATAGTGGGAACAACTATTCTCGGCATCTTCACCATCTCCTACGCGTAAGCCTTCGGAAGTGTCTCTGGGCCATCCAGCAGACTGACCAGCCTACCCAGGAGTCTTGCTCTGTAACCGCTGTCAGGTTGTGTTGTATTACGAGTCCTTGTCACTCTCACACGATTTGTACACTTGGCATTCCCAGGTCTGAAGTGAGTAGTGTACATTTGGCTGAAATACACACGGCCGCTCCATTGCCCTGCTATGGTAACAAACTGTGCGGGTTCACTGCGTTTGGGACGTCCTCAACTCAACTTCTGCTGCTGCAGAATCTACACGACGCCGAGACGTCCCCTGCTCGTATCTAAACCTGCCAGCACTGAAACTGACGCGGAGAAGCCTGGGTCTGCTTGCATCGAGGTCACCCTCCTGCAGGAGCCCATAGCTTTTTCCCGCTGTGTCTAACAGCACGCCTTTCCGTACTTGCGCTCTGCTTCTGCCCACAGTGTAGGCTGCGCTTGAGTCGCGGAGCTCTGTTCATCTTCATTTGTTCACCGAACTAAACGGCCTGATTCCCTCGAAGAGACCCCCCTTTTTTTGCCCGTTGGCACCAGCGTGTGCAGGTACTTTTGAGCACAAGGCTCCACTCTTTGTAGGGCTTGGACTTCCTTTTAGTTAGGTGCCTCTGAAGGCGGACTGGGTCTAATTATTATTCGCACTGCCTGTTTTCCTCCCCATATAGGTGGTCTACACATTTCGTGCGTCTAACTCGTTAGACTCGTTTGTATTTGTATATATATTGTATTGGTTATGTATGTGTTGGTTTACTTGACTTTTATTGTGATTTCTCGCTACGGTCAATGTTACAAAGGCCTTGTAATAAATGTGTATATATTTTTAATATAACACCTACTTGGAGTAATTTGTAAGTGTCCTTGCTTTGTGTGCTCATTGCGGGCTTTCAGTCACCCTCACCCCTCCTGAGACCTAGTTTTGACCGCCGCGATCGCTACCCTGATTGGTCTGGCTTGTCCAGAGGTTACCCTGTTCCAAGAAACTAGGCTGGCCTTCTGCACCTCTGCCCCTCCAGGACAGAGTTCAGAAATCCATCTTAACAAATTGGTGTACAGCGGTGGGATACGACTGAAGGTATCCAGTGTTGCGCACGAGCGAAGGCATTTCAAGTTATTCCTACCAGGACACGTAGTGAATTGTCATAGTATAGCTTTTAAAAGGCCATAGTCCTATCGTACAGTATGGAAACAAATACCTTGTTAACTTTAAATGCTTCTAAATCCAAAACATTGAAAAAGATGTGTGCGGAGAGAGGTGTCTCCTCTCAAGGCACCAAAATGGATATGATCCAAAGAATCGTGGCGTGGCACGAAGCGGAGCTTGACGCTATAACTTCTGAGGACAGTGCGGAAGGAGGTGGGGCTGCTCTCACTGGCAGAACCAACGGTTCTGCCGCTGCACTGGTCCACCGCGACCACGAGGACAGGGAGGATGAGATGTCTAATGTTTCCTCTGCCAGTGTCGATGGGGAGGCAATGCTTGAATTCAAGAAGCAAGAGCTGCTGTTTAGGCAGAAGGAGCTTGAGTTCAATATGGCCAAACTACAGGAAGAGCTTGAGTTCAATAGGGTCAAGCTAAAAATCGAACAGGCAGAAAAACAGAAAGACAGGGATCACCAGTTGGAACTGGCCAAGCTTCAGGTTGCAAATGGATCCAAGGGTCCTGGACATGGGTCTGGGGCCTCCTCTCATCCACGATTTCCGAAAGATCTGCTCAGTGTGTATGAGGAAAAGAATGACATTATGGACTGGCTGAATACGTTTGAGTATGCATGTGAAGTTCAACAAGTTGACAATGCTGATAAGATTGCCTGGTTACTCAGCAGACTGCCCCATTCTGGCTGTAGTGCCATTATGGAAATGTCAAAGGCTGAGCGAGTGGATTTCGCAATCTTAAAGCAAACTCTCATTTTAAAGTTTGGAAAGACTCCTGCCCAATATTTAAAACGATTCCGAGAGTATAAGAAGAAAGAGGTTGGTACTTGGGTATCTTATGTAACCGAATCCTTAAAAAACTTGACTGGCTGGGTCGAAGGTTATAAGGTTTCTACCTTTGAAGGCATGATTAGTCTTGTCATGCTGGAACATATTTTTGCATCTTCTTCCCGGAGCTTAAGCAGCATTTGGCTGATTCAAAGGAGATAGATCCTAAGAAGCTGGCCATTGCCGCAGATTTATGGGTGTCACATCGAGTGTCCCATAAGGACAAAACTCATCCTGGTAAGCAGCAGGAAGGGAAAAAGTCCAAAGATAAGGAGGGTGGAGAATCTGATAAATCTTCTTCTCAAAAGGGCCACAAAAAGAAAAATAAGGATAAGACACAAGACAACTCACATGGTAGTGGAGGTCAGCCTCCGAAACAGAACTCTGGTTACAATAAGCCTCCCTATGTAAACAGACCCAATGGATCTTGTTTTGCTTGTGGAGCAACTGACCACGTGAAGGGGGATCCCCGGTGTAAGGTTAAACCTTTGGGGGTCCACTCCGCTAATCTGGCCTTCTCCTCCTACGAGGAAGAAGAGATTACAGGAGCATCCTTCTCCTCAGACTCCTTCCCCAGCAGGATAGAAGCTGAGGTAGTTTTAGTTTCCCTGGGTTCCTGGGAGCCTAAAGTCGCAGAGGCTTATGCTAGGATTCCAGATAATACCAAGCACTACTTTAAAGACAGTGTGCTGATCAATGGAGTGGATACTCCAGCTCTTAGGGATAGTGGGTGCAGTCAAACTGTAGTGGATTCTACCTTGGTAGACTCAGCAGAAGTTGCCAGAGCTACTCTGATGCCCATTAGGTTGGCTGACGGCCCGCCTCGCATGTTTCCAGTAATACCTGTAAATCTTACCTTAAATGGTAGAGCAGTCAGGATTCCAGTGAGCATTCAGAGAAACATCCCAGGAAAGGTCTTGTTAGGCAATGATCTCAGAGCTTTAGGGCTCGTAGGAGACACTGCCGACAGACCCTGCACACGGTCTCAAACACGGGCAGTATTGGCCAAGACCAATACACCGCCCCAGCCGAAGGGGAAACCCAAGGCGAAAGGAGTAAGCAAGTCAAGACGAGGGAAAGAGAACATTCCCCCCGGCTCGCCTACCACTGCGGTGGAGGAAGTTGGTCAATTGCCCGGGCCTGACGAGGAGGTGGCGATGCCTGAAGTATTTGACCCCAACGACCATCCTGAACTAAAAGACTTGTTAGTAGAAGGTGGTCCTGACAGGGAAGAATTCAGTAAAGGCCAACGTGAGTGCCCATCTCTGGAAGGCTTAAGGAGACAGGCCTGCTCCCAGCTTGAGGGTGAACCTCCTGGGACGCATCGGATTTATTGGGAAGGTCGATTCCTGTATAGTGAGCCCACAGAGTCTACAGAAGGAGACCATAGGAGGTTGGTGGTTCCCCTTGCCGTAAGACACTTCCTCCTGCAGTTGGCGCATGAAGTGCCCCTTGCTGGTCACCTTGGTATTAAGAGGACCAAGCAAAGGTTATCCATGCACTTCTACTGGCCCAAGATGGGGGTGCAAGTAGAAAGTCACTGCAGGAGTTGTGCCTCCTGCCAGTTATCTGGTAAGAGTGGCTCAACAATCCAAGCTCCATTGGTACTACTCCCAGTTGTGGGAATACCATTCGAAAGGGTAGGGATCGACATCGTTGGTCCCCTTGACCCGCAGACATCCTCAGGCAATAGGTTTATCTTGGTGCTAGTCGACTATGCTACCAGATATCCTGAGGCCATCCCATTGAAAACTGTAACTGCCAAGTCAGTTGCAAAAGCGTTACTTGGCATCTTTACTAGGGTTAGCTTCCCTAAAGAAGTTGTGTCTGACAGAGGCCGCAACTTTATGTCAAAGTATATGCAGGCTATGTGGAAAGAATGTGGGGTCACCTACAAGTTCTCTTCTGCATACCACCCCCAAACCAATGGTCTGGTGGAACATTTCAACAGAACGTTAAAGAGCATGATTGGGGCTCTGGAAGAACCTCAGAGAAGAAAATGGGATCTTCTTTTACCATGCTTACTGTTTGCCTACCGAGAGGTACCACAGGAGGGTGTTGGCTTCAGCCCCTTCGAACTTCTGTTCGGTCATCCTGTACGGGGACCCTTAGCCATAGTCAAAGAGGGATGGGAGATGCCCACTCCCCCTGTTACTACCAACGTAGTAGATTATGTGCTGGGGCTCAGAAAACAGATGGTACTTCTGATGGGTTTGGCTAGTGATAAATTGAAGGCAGAACAAGCGCTGGTGAAACATTGGTACGACCAGAAAGCTTCCCTCATCAACTTTACACCTGGTCAGCAAGTCCTGATCATGAATCCCATAAGGCCTCGAGCTTTACAGGACAAATGGTCAGGCCCTTACACAGTGGTGGAGCCTCTGGGTGAGGTTAACTATTTAGTGGCCCTTGGAAGGCCTGGACAGGCTCCAAAAGGGTTCCACGTAAATAGGCTGAAGGCTTTCGTCCCAACAGTCGAAATCGCAGCACTGCTACTGGCTTCAGATGTTGAGGAAGAGGAGTCTGAACCTCTCCCCGACCTGTTCCAAAGCGGTCCTTCAGATAGCTCCTTTGAGGGTGTCCGAGTGGCCCCTCACCTGACTTCTAATCAGCAGGCTGAGGTGAAAAGTTTGCTTAGGCAGGTTTCCCCCCTGTTTTCACAGTTGCCTGGTTTGACACCTTGGTGCAAACATAACATAGACACAGGAGACAGTGTACCTACCAAGAGTAGGGGATACAGGATGTCAGACAAAGTACGGTCTTACATTAAGACCGAGGTCAACAAGATGTTAGACTTTGGGGTGATTGAACCCTCTAGTAGTCCTTGGTCCAGCCCTGTGGCTTTGGTTCCAAAGGCAGGCACTTCTGACTTGAGGTTCTGCGTGGATTACAGGGCTCTGAATGCTGTCACCAAGACAGATGCACACCCCTTGCCTCAAACAGATGAGCTGGTGGATACTTTGGGTGCCTCCAAGTACCTCAGCACGTTTGACCTCACTGCGGGCTATTGGCAAATAGCTTTAGCAGAACATGCCAAGGAGAAGATAGCGTTTTCTACTCCAGACGGCCTTTACCAGTTCAGGGCAATGCCGTTTGGGTTGAAAAATGCACCTGCCACTTTCCAGAGGCTTGTGAATTATGTGTTGAATGGGTTGGACGAATTCTGTCTTGCATATCTGGACGATATAGCAGTTTTCAGTGCCACCTGGGAAGACCATGTGAAACACCTCGGGATTGTGCTCCAGGCTCTTCAGAAAGCACACTTAACCATAAAGGCTAGTAAATGCCAGATTGGACAAGGCTCAGTGGTTTACCTTGGACATGAAGTAGGTGGAGGGAGAATACAGCCTCTTCCCAGTAAAGTACAAGCAGTACAAGACTGGCCTACCCCCACTACACAGACCCAAGTGAGAGCCTTCTTAGGACTCACGGGGTATTACCGCAACTTCATGGCAGACTGTGGCACCATAGCTGCCCCTCTGACTGCCCTCACTACTCCGAAGAAACCCAAGAAGGTAACTTGGACCGACGAGTGTGAGAAGGCCTTCAACGGCTTAAAAGAATCCTTGTGCCTGGCCCCTGTCCTCAGGGCCCCTGATTATCAAAGACCTTTTATTGTGCAGACGGACGCCTCTGACACTGAGATAGGAGCTGTACTATCGCAAGTAGATGAGAAGAGTAAGGAACACCCAATTGGTTTTATTAGTCGCCAGTTTAAGGACAGAGAGCTCAGATAGTCCACAGTGGAGAAAGAATGTTTCTCTGTTGTGTGGGCCCTACGGAAGCTGAGGCCCTACCTCTGTGGGACCCACTTCACTGTGCAAACTGACCATAAGCCCTTAAAGTGGCTAATGAACATGAAGGGAGAGAAGCCAAAGTTGCTTAGGTGGTCCATAAGTCTACAAGGCTTCGACTTCACTATTGCGCATAGGCCGGGTGTCCAACATAGCAATGCTGATGGGTTGTCCAGAATGTTTAACCGACCTGAACAAGAGACTCATCCAGGGGTGGATTAGTTCCCCCTGTCCATAGTCTGGGAGGGGCAAGTGTTATGAAAGATTTCTTAATTGTGGGTAATTTTCCTTCCATGTGGCAACCCCTAAACTTTTTGCTGTTGTTTTCACCATGATCTAGACTTTGCCAGAGAAGTGCAGCCTTAAGACAGTCAGTACAGTCAGTACCGGGAAACGTTGTTTTCCGTAGTTTCTTTATCATGTTGCAGCTTTCGCGCAACATGGCACAAGAGGGCACTGTGAGCTAAGTTACTGCTCTCTTGGGTCTCTAGTCTTCTACAGGCCCTAGATACTCTCTTTGGATTGTAAATGAATGGTGCAAGTGAATCATGGACGGGATTGGTGGCAGCGATCGTTTCTTGTGTTTCTGAGCTCCTTTTGGCATTTTAAGCGCGTTTCTCGCGCTTAGCCCAAAATGGTGGCCTGGCTCCCAAAATGGCCAGACCACGAGGCTCCTTGTCCTGTCCGCTGACCGTCTTGCCCCCTTCACCTTCCCCAGGTCGAGCCAACCCGGGGCCTTCCTTATTTGGGCATGTACTTTCCCGCGAAACACAGATGCTTTCGCAGGCTTCTACAGGCCTTGTGTGTGCCTCCAGGATGTGGGCTGGGATGTCTGGTCCCAATACACATCCTGGGTGCCAGAGTCTAGGGTGGTGTGAATGCCTGGGACCTCCGTGGTCCGTGATAGGTCCACGTATGGTATGAGTGTTTTGTGAGCAGATCTCCCATTGGGTCCCCTCCGTTTTGGCGCGAAGGGAACCGTGGATAAGAGGGGGCTGGAAACCCCACTACCATGTCAATCTCCTGAGTTCTCACGAACAAAGGAATACAGGAGCCAAGTATCCTGCAACCACGAGGCTGAACCGAGGAATCGCTGGTGACCCGCTGAAGGACTGCTCCTCTGCACTGCTGTCGCTTTGTGAAACCCTTTCTACTTCTGATCGAACGAGAAGGCCTGTACTGGTGCTTTGACCCCTTGGAATAGTGGGAACAACTATTCTCGGCATCTTCACCATCTCCTACACGTAAGCCTTCGGAAGTGTCTCTGGGCCATCCAGCAGACTGACCAGCCTACCCAGGAGTCTTGCTCTGTAACCGCCGTCAGGTTGTGTTGTATTACGAGTCCTTGTCACTCTCACACGATTCGTACACTTGGCATTCCCAGGTCTGAAGTGAGTAGTGTACATTTGGCTGAAATACACATGGCCGCTACATTGCCCTGCTGTGGTAACAAACTGTGCGGGTTCACTGCGTTTGGGACGTCCTCAACTCAACTTCTGCTGCTGCGGAATCTACACGACGCCGAGATGTCCCCTGCTCGTATCTAAACCTGCCAGCACTGAAACTGACACGGAGAAGCCTGGGTCTGCTTGCGTCGGGGACCGGTGAGTAGCATCGCTAGGAACTGGTCACCCTCCTGCAGGAGCCCATAGCTTTTCCCCGCTATGTCTAACAGCACGCCTTTCCGTACTCGCGCTCTGCTTCTGCCCACAGTGTAGGCTGCGCTTGAGTCGCGGAGCTCTGTTCATCTTCATTTGTTCACCGAACTAAACTGCCTGATTCCCTCGAAGAGACCCCCCTTTTTTTGCCCGTTTGGCACCAGCGTGTGCATGTACTTTTGAGCACAAGGCTCCACTCTTCGTAGGGCTTGGACTTCCTTTTAGTTAGGTGCCTCTGAAGGCAGACTGGGTCTAATTATTATTCGCACTGCCTGTTTTCCTCCCCATCTAGGTGGTCTACACATTTCGTGCGTCTAACTCGTTAGACTTGTTTGTATTTGTATATATATTGTATTGGTTTGGTATGTCTTGGTTTACTTGAGTTTTATTGTGATTTCTCGCTACGGTCAATGTTACAAAGGCCTTGTAATAAATGTGTATATATTTTTTATATAACACCTGCTTGGAGTAATTTGTAAGTGTCCTTGCTTTGTGTGCTCATTGCGGGCTTTCAGTCACCCTCACCCCTCCTGAGACCTAGTCTTGACTGCCGCGATCGCTACCCTGATTGGTCTGGCTTGTCCAGAGGTTACCCTGTTCCAAGAAACTAGGCTCGCCTTCTGCACCTCTGCCCCTCCAGGACAGAGTTCAGAAATCCATCTTAACACCCAGTTCTTGCAGCTAAACTCTGGAACACCACCCCGTCCACACTTAGAGCAGAACCCACGTTCCTCGCCTTCAAAACCAACACCAAACTCTGGCTTCACAAGCTTGATGAGCCTACTTCACTTTCATCATAGGCACCGAACTCTAACTACATTAGCACTGCTCACCGTCCCACTTTCATTTCATTCCCACACCAGTTGCAATTCCCTTTATAAGCTCTTAGAGTAATTATGTGTATCCTGCACCATGTTGTTTTTTAAGTGATGCTTTAAGCCTTATTGTTATTATCCTGGTTTAGACTACTCCACTGTCGTAACATGTTATGCCTGCTTGTAACCACCTTCTTGTAACCACCTTCTTGTAACTATGCGCCCAGATGCCTCAGGGCAAGGCTGCGCTTTACAAATAAATAAATACAAATACAAATACCACAAGCTGGTATTTGTGCATGCTGTTTTGACCGCAAGCCATTTCCTAGCTGCCAGCCTGAGAGCAGTGCCTGCAATTTAAAACACAGAAGTCGTTTGTGATTTCGCTATTTATGGACCAATGGCAAAACTGTTGTGTGGTCAGACCACTTTCTAGTGCACTTCACTCTTTCTGTCCCGTTCCCTCTGAAGTCCAGAAATTTGCAAAGAGGTTTTATGTCACGCAACCTAAACCGCCTCACAGCAAACAACATTGAACCTTTATTAGATAGTACCCTTAGTTTCCCGTCAGAAACTTCTCTTCAGGTCATGTCTACCTGCTTAGCCTCAAATATGTCAAATATTACTAATACCCTAGCCCCGCTGAAGCAAAAAAACTAAATAATGATGAAAACAAAAGTAAACCCTGGTTCTTGATTGAGCTTCAAAAACATAAAACTCTATCTATGAAGGTGTTTTATTCCTGGAAATCATCTCCAGGCCCAGCCTCTGTAGCAGCCTATAAAACATGAGTAAAAGAGTACAAAGTTGCCATATTGGACGCAAAAAAGAACTTCCATAATAACAGAATTGCCGATGCACAGTCAGATGTGAAGGAAATCTTTAAAATTTTAAAAGAACAGGAGGTAGTTCCTCCCCCTACGGACCAACTAGTGATAAGAGACAACATTTGGTGTCAATTTATACAAGATGGTTTGCAAAATAAACTGCTTGGTATCAGAACGGAAATGCTAGGGAAAAAGAGGGTGCTTCCTTTACCAGGTAATAACGATTCTCAGACATCATTCCATCGTAAACCGGAGGTAACACAATTTAATTTTCAAACCATTTCAGAGGATACTCTGATGAAAGTCATTGATCAGCTCAAGGCAACTCGATGTAGAGGTGATACATGCTCCCCCTTGATTATAAAGACTTGCCCTCCCTCCCTGGTAAAAGCAATATGTACATTTGTTAACACCTCATTGAAGGAGGGTAAGGTCCCGGTTGATCTCAAACAAACTTTGGTCACCCCCATTTTGAAGAAACCGGGGCTCTAGGGATAACCCCTTGAACTATTGCCCCATATCCAATACCCCCTTTTTGCTCAAAATATTGGACAGGGTTGCTTAGGGTCAGATCGCTGAGCTCCTAGATCAGCACCCTATTTTGAATTCCCACCAGTCTGGCTTCAGGAATAAATCTGGTACGGAGACAGCTCTCCTCGAGTTGAGGTCTAGAGTATGGGATTCAGTTGATAATAGCTCTGGACCAATCAGCGGCGTTCAACTTGATCGAACACTCATCTTAATCTCTAGACTGGAGGAGGTTGCTAACTTTTCCACCATGGCGGTCTCGTGGATCATTTCCTTTCTGGAGAACAGATGCAGTAGAGTCTGCTCGGAGGTTGCAGAGGCCTCGCCCATTCCCGTTCTTTTTGGTGTTCTGCAGGGGGCCAGTTCACCCTCACGTCTCCTTTCTTCTCTATATTAGAGCTAGTGGGAGTCATGTTTTCGAATTGTGCTGACGACACGCAATGTGTCGTCCCCCTCTCGGGATGTCATGAGTTGGATGAACTGGAAATAAATAGAGTATTTAACCTTATAGTGAAGTGGATGCTCAAAAATAACCTTGCGTTAAACAAGGGGAAGAAGGAAGATGGAACTAATGATAGTAGGCAGCTCAGCCTCCTTGCGTAAGCTAGACCCAGCCTACAGTTCGTTCAGGCTTGGGGACAACACTATCACTCCTCTTCCCAAAATAAAGATCTCGGGCGTGATTCTTGACCAAACTCTTTCTATGAGACCCCACGTAACTGGCGTGGTCTCTGCCTCGGTCTATTACATCAAACTGCTCTCACATTTAAGGCCCATCATCACTCAGACAAGTGCGGCAAGGATTGCCAGAGCTATAATGTGGGCTAAGATCGATTATTGTTGTAGCGTTTTGTCCGGCCTCTGTAAGAACGATATTCACAGACTCCAGATGGTTCAGAACTGGGCAGTCTGAGTCGTGATCAGTCTGTCTCGCCGAAGCCACGTATCAGAAGCAAGGCGCTCTCTCCACTGGCTTCGAATAGAGGCTAGGGTTAAGTTCAGGGCATTGGTCATAACCTTTAAGTGTTGGCTCATCCAGATGCCACCCTACCTACAGACGCATATCATTGACAAAGGTTTGAGGTCTTGCAATCAGAACTATTTGCTTCTTCCTCGATGTAGAACATCGAAAGCAGAGAAGGGTGCTTTCTTTTTGGTAGCGCTAACGCTTTGGAATCAGCTTCCAGTAACAATGAGAAGCCAAAGTTACCTGCAAGCTTTCAAGAGAGACTTCAAAATGATGCTTTTCTCTTAAACTCTGATCTAGGGCCTTCCCTCCGTATTCTGTAATGGATTTCTTAGGCACTTAAGTCTATTCATTTGTGCTTTTCTGTGAGGTTTGTCCAACTGTCTGCCCCTTTATGCCTCAGGGTCCCTAGTGCGCATTACAAATGATGTGATGTAATGTGTGACATTTTAACAGAGAAAGATAACTGGTGTTCATTTAATGTATATTTCCACACAGTCTGCACTTCTGTCTCACTTGCAGTTCAATCCCTCAAACAGGGATAGAAATGTGTTTTCTGGAAAAAGTTGTTAAGGTTCCCTGTGGCTGTACCCTATGCTTTAGTATGGCACGCACTGGACCTTGTCGCTTGAGGACACACTGTGCAGGCTGCAAAGCCAAGAATCTATTGGAAAATACCCCCACCCAAGAAATTGTTGGATATTGGAGTTTACATTCCCTTACAGGAGTTTTGTATGACTTGTGTTGAAATTCTGAATTATGCTGACTTGAATAATGAGTGCTTTATTACCAATCCTTGCAAGGTATATCGGAAAGTGAAATTGGACCAATGGAGGAAGGACCAAGATTGTATTGGCCGCTATAAAATGCACAGAGAATTGGCGAAGCAGCATAGGCCATACCTGACCTTCCCGGATTATATTGTAAGATTTCTGCATTTACTAGGAACCCTAGATGCGTAAGGGCCGCTGAAGTCATTTTTAGCTGCCCATGCTGCTCGCCGACTGATCTTATTCATATTAGGCATTCCTTCGTTGATACGACTTACTACGCTGCACCTACCAGCTAGGAGGCCACCCCATCATACTTACCATTGTAGGGGGTTGTCACGAGCAGTGTTCTTTTAATTGCAGCTGCTGACTCCTTCGCGGCCAGATTCCAGCTCATTGACTCTTCTTTTTCACCTTGTTTGCGAATGGCAACACATATGAGTTTTTCGCTTTGTATCTCCTGATGAAGACATTGTTCAACATACATTCTACGTCGAAACCGGTTGAGTCTATTCTTCAGGGATGTGATCTACCCAACATTCTCTTTTTTAGATCCACCCTTGCGATAGATTGTTTTTAATTGGCTCTATTGTTGTTTGTTAACTAATTTTCAAATATTAAAATAACTAGATGGGATGTGAGGAATTTCTATCCCACCCCTGATAGTTAATCAATTTTGTCATTTTTAGCCATTGTTGTTTGGTTGAATGTCACTGAGTGTGATGTATGGTCTGAATGCTGCACTATGAATGGTTGTTGTGATGGACTAATTTTAGCCATGTTTATGTCTACCCATGTTGTCATGTTATGTGATATAATGATGTTATCTAAAGTAAAGTGCCACTGATTGACTTTTTTGAATATTCTCTGTATCCTGGTGAATACATTTTGATACACTTTTGCAAGTAATACAGTTTTGCTCTCTGGACATTTTTTCAGATTTGTGCATTATAACAATACTCTGGTCCAGGGTACAGAGTTTTCCTGCTTCATTCTGTTTTTGTGGGGTCGCATTAGCGCCCAGCCAGAAATAGAGTGGGCATGTTGATTGTGTGGAAAGGAATCACTGGAGACACTCAAACATTGGATATTGTTTTGTCCTGCTTTGAATAATGAAAGGGGGATGTTCTTTGGGACCTTTTTTGAAAGAATACTTAAGATCTGAGGATATTTGGTTTTGCAATAGGCAATTCAAAATGTGTTTTCCTTTTGTTAGCATTTCAGAATGATAGGCTGTTGAAGGGCCTTTAACTGTGCAGTGTGGGTGCTGGGAGTCAGTTATACATAATTTTAGGAAGCATGCGTCAGACACTATGCAAGTGGACTGGCCAGCAGTTCATTTGTGCTGAAACTCAGTTCCTATGAAATGCACAGGTCGCCTTTGTTTGATAAGGTAATCTGTGCACTGCTAAATGAACTTAAGTTCATTTCCTCTTGCTTCATGTCTTTCTCCTTGCTCCACTTGCATGAAATTTTCTTCCCCTGGACATCCGAGAAACCGTCCACATGGATTTGTTCAAAACCAAACTAAAAGCCTTCCTCCTCGACTCTGAGTTACTCTCTTCACCCACCTCTCATTTGGCTGCTAGCTAACATTTTCCCCTGCTTTTGTCTCTCACTTCCTCTGCCTCCAGTCTAGCACTTCACCCATCATGGTCACGTCCTGAACAAAGCTGGCCGTACCGCCTACCTGCACATAAAAATGTCCAATGTTGGTTGCTCTTAATCTATGTATATCCACTTATGTATTGTCCCCGGCGACTGTTCCATTTTCTACCCGCCACAACCTGATCAGAATGTCCCTCAAGCTCCCCATTGTAAGAAGCTCACTGCTTCCCATCAAGTCTGATTTCTTATCTATTGTACATTCTTTTTTTACCAAAAGAGCATTGCTCTGCCTGTATATAAAGAAAGAAATAAGAGGGAAAAAGTATTCGATTATTTTTGTTAATGGGATGTTAATGGGTGTGAATGTGTTGCCCTAGGCATCTTCTCTCATCACTGCCATTAAAAACTACCTGGGCAAACATGCCCCTAACAGATAACCTGATGCTGAACTAGTACAAGAGGTTCATTTCCTGTTTTAAATCTATCCACTCACGGGTGAGAGAAGTCTTGCTAGAGGACGTGTGTCACTCGCTGCAGCGTGGGGTCTTCAGGTACTACTTACTACCAATGCATATGTCAAGGTAGGAGAATTGCCTACAAGAGTACATGCTTCCCATGATGACTAAATGGTACGAACATGCTAAAGTTCAAATAAGGATTATCCCAAAGCAGTGGACATAGTGGCCTCCCCTGATCTTTGCAACATAAGTAACGTGAATGGTTCCTGTTGTTTTTTGGTTACACATTTATCAGCCCAAAATGATAATACCACTAGAACCTGACGGATCTCATTTGCACTGCATGCAGAGGTATTTAGCAAATTATGTGTCCTGCTCTGTACAGCACTATTCCCTATCCCATGCTATGAATACACCTGAGCTTCATCACCTTAGTACTGTGGCAGGTCAGGAGTTGTGGTACAAGACAGTTTTTTAGGCTATGCATGTCAGCACACATGGTTTCTAGCTTAAATGTGACTCTAGGCACCATGAGTTTCTCATTACATTTTTCTACTTTCCAGGTGACTTTCCAGTTCCAAAACTGTTCCGAAGGCACAGCCATTCATTTAGCAGAGACCCTTGTTCATCACAACAAGTAAGCAGGATGAGGAACATTGGTTGTAGAATGGAGCAAATTCAGCATTGAGCATGTACAAGGGCCAATCGTTCGGTTATTTGGGTCAGTTGGAAAAGGTGATCTATCTTATAACTGGGGTACAGATGTCAAATTTCAATGCCAACAGTTGACAACTGAAAATAATTTCTGCTATGATCACTGTCACTAAGGATCTTCTGACAAGCTTGATATGTAATGTCACCATGACTGGCAGAGCAAGGGAATCAGATGTCGCCTGTTCGGATGTCCAAGAGTTTGTCAACAAGTAGCTGCTGGGAATCTGTAAAGATTTGAAACATCATGTTTGGCCAAGAGAACTCAAGGATGAGTCCAGGATTCCTCCTGAACTATTTTGCAATGGCGTCTATTCTGAATGTATAGTTTAAGCTCTCAATAATCAGAATGCTCCTTTCAAGCTCATGGACCGCTTCCAGCTCAATAGTGCTCGTTCCGTGGGCAGAACGTGTGCGGGCTTGGATCATCCACAGAGATGTATACCAAATCAGAATGGCCTAACAGCCCACTACATTTGTGCTCAGTACACCAGAGATAATGCTGGATGTTTGGTTAGCTCTCCGAAAAGATTGGCATTTGTGGACCTTTGAAGTACCCCAACTGCAATGTGTAAGAAAGGTAAAGCCAGATCAGTAATACGAAACAGAATGCGTTCCAAGGAGTTGGGTCAGGGATTTTCATTAGAAGTAACAGAATTATTCAGTGCCAGTTTGGGTTAGTCGTACCCCTCTCCCTAGACATACACTTTACATTGCCATCCTGCATTACTACCCATACTATTTATTGTCTACGTTAAAAAGAAAACGATTGGTAAATCGTATCTATGATATTCCATTTCACTGGCCTACCCTCCTGCCATGCTTTTTCTTGAATCTGCTAGATATACCGCAGGTCCAATGGATTTCTGATCTAAGTGGGCAAACACATCTCAGAGAAATCTTAGGAGCTGCTATATAATAGTGTTTTTCAGTACTGGCGATTAAAGGTTTTTTGTTGTTGCAGGTGTCATTCTAATAAAGCTTCCATCAATGTGTATGCTTCTAGACCACCTGAAATCCTAGAAAATTGCGTTTTCGGTTTTCATTATGAGAAAGTTGCGGACTATCGTAACTTGAAATTGAAGTCCTGACAAAAACAAATATCATTTTAAGGGATCAGTAAAGGTCATTGTGCTGTGACTGTTCCCATGGTATCAATTCTTATGTAACAGGGCAAAAAGTGTGCGATACATAAATTAAGGGAGTAGGTTTGCATAAAGTACAAAGGGGGGAATTGTGGGAACGCAAAAATATTATTTGGTTTTATGTTTCATTTTTCTCATTTCCAGCAATGGACATTAATCGACATTTCGAGAAACGTTTCTGTCATGTGACCACATTCAGAAGAAGTACAGGATATAGAAGGCGGACTAAGTAGAACTCTCTCCCGAGCTGCAACACTGAAAGCTGGACAGCAGGGCTTCGCAAGACAGTGCGTGCAGTGTAACAGTGCAATGGGCCTTTGAGAATAAACATTAATTGTGCGGAGCAGCAAGAGAGGAAGGAAGGATAAAATACTATCCAAAGGTCTTTTAAGCCATGGGTTGGAAAATTCCATGAGCGGTATCAGATGGGGCAGGATGGGTGCTGAAAGATTCTGGCACACAGTGTGACAGATAACAACACAGAAGAGGCTTTGAAAATGGTAAAGAAAATGTACAGAGACATATGACATCTATGTGTTTTTCACTGAGAGGTTTAAAAGAGGGAGGAGGGAGGGGTCTGGGAGCTTCCTGGTGAGAAAGAGGTGCTGCTGGCTGGCTGAAAGGCAAGGGCTGTCCTGCATAGCTGTCTCTGGAGGCTTCTCGGCTGGGCCAGAGAGTGGTGTAGCTGCAGCGGGAGTTCTTTGAAGGACGATTTCGAATCTGGGGCAATGTCCTGGCAGAAACAGGGCGAGTCGTACTTGGAGAAGGGCCTGGCGAATCAAGGGCAAGGCGTTCATTCCAAAAAGCAGAGAGCTCAGTGTGAGCATAAACAGGTCAACTATCAATTATGACCACTTCTGCAGGGTATTGTAATTGGTAAGGTGTCAGAGTGGACAGAGAAGGCAGAACATGTGTAATCCTTCTTGTACCAAAGGATTAACAATGTAGCCTGAATCCAAAGTATTAACATGGGGTTTCTTCATTCACTCAGAGGGGTCATAATCGCATAATCTTGCAATCTCATAATATTGCTACTAATCCACCGTTCGGTGAGAGTAGGGGAGTAACTCAGAGCTGAAACTGTATTACTGGTGCATTGCTTTCATAGCCAAAGAGTGCCACTTGGGATGTCTCAGGTTAGATGGAAATCACTTACATTTGAATTGCTATGCTGGCCCAATGCAAAGTGCCTATTGTTATAGAGTGTGTTTTCCTTTATTCTCACATGTGTACAATGCAAACACCCACTACAAATGTTCCATGTTTACCAGATATGAATGGGTTTGATTGTGTATATGTTCTTTCCAATGCGTTTCAATACAAAAGAGCATAACTGTGAAAGTGTGTGGTGATTATTATTGTGTCAAGTTCTGTTTTTGGTTTGCACCTAGAGGTAAATGCGCATCTAGAATGAAATGCACAGTGCAAGGTCTGTAGATGTCTAGCTAAGATCCTGCGGTATGAAATTGTGGCAAAAAGAGAAAAATCCAGACTCCCTTAGTCCGACACTCCCCAGCCCAAACGAAGAAAGCTATTGATACAGATTAGATGATACACAGGTCTCTTTTCAAATTCTTTGTTATATCATTCAAACCAGCATTGTATGCATACCTGATCTCAGTCCTGCCAAACAATACCATTTGGCAATGGGCCCCACTCTCCCTGTAAGGTCATATTTACTATTGAAAGTTAAAAGATGGTAATATTTTGGATTTAGGAGGTATCACACAATGTTGCTGCAGCTTCTGCAGAAATCTTCTGATGGTCAGTGTTCTCCCTTCATCTGCCCACTAGTTGTGAAGTTTAGCATCTTCCTTGTAAGTACCATTGGAAAGATGCCTGCTAGCCTGGTAATGACCAATTGCAGGAAAGTATGGGAGTCACTCTGAATCCATCCAGTAGAGAGGAAAACCATCTTTATTCTTTGTTCCAGGTACCTGGGCTCATCAGCATGAACGAAGCTCAACAAAGAGATGAATACTAACAAATATAGCAAATGGGTCCTCTGCTGAAAGTCTATGATTAACCCACAAGATGGACAAAAACATGCCTATGTCGGGATTGATGGCCACTTGAATTTAAGAAGTATAGTTATTTTAGCCCAACCAGGGTTCATATGTGTACTAAAGATAAATATTTCAATTTTTATCAACCGTTACATTTGCTCAATTATGCTGGTTATTGGATGCATTTACATGAAATCAAGACCAATTTGAACAATCTTGAATTAAATTGAATTGAAGCCACCATTAAGTTTGAAAGTGTGCCTTCTTCAACAATTATTACAGAATTGGCGCATACTGAATGATGCACCATTGAGATATAATTGGATTTAATTATTGGGCAGCCACAATAGAGGGTCATTCGCCTTGCTGACAATAGACAAACATCAATAACATCCAACTTGGACTCGCCAAAAGGTGATTTATTTACTGCAACCTTTTCCTTATAATATGAATGCATTCATGTTGTTGTGATTTTGGGGGATGGATATGATGTGTAAAACATGTATTTTGAAGATGTTTTTGAACATGTATAGAATATATTTATTTATTGGTCACTTATTAGGCGCTTATACAATTAGAAAAACTGTTTGAAAGCACCAACGGGGCAAACAGGGTGGGGACAGGGCAAGACAATGAATTACAGAAAGATAAAACATTGCATTAATAGTACAAACAAATAATGAGAATAAAGGAATAAAGGGAAGGGGAGATGAACCTACTATGCCTTGTGAGTGTTCAGAACGTGCAAGTGCAGAGGGGGAGGTGTGAGGGATAAGGTGTTTTGATGCTCACGGAGAAGTCCTCAGGGTAAGTGCTAAGAGGAGAAGAACGTAAGTGCAACCACTGATGAGGGGTGATCCAAGTAAGTGAGGTAGAAAGACAGCGGCTCGGATGAAAGAGGTGGCGGTTCAAGGCCCTGAGGACACGCAAGGGCCCTGCACATCAGTCACGCTGCTGTAAGATTAGCAGGAAAGAGAGGAGGAGGAGGGGGTAAAGAGAAAGGTCAAGACGCAGAGGGAGAGGGAGGCTGTTCCACGGGAGGAAGCCCACCGAGGAAAGTGATCGCCGACCAGTTCTCTGTTTAGCAAAGTGTGTAACACACAGTGAGTTGGTGCCGGAGGAACCGAGGAGTCTAGAAGGATAGTATTTGGTCAGGAAGCATTGAAGACAGAGGGGTCCCTGGCCCCAGATAGCCTTGTGTATGATACAGAGGGATTTGAATTTATTCTGTGCTGAGACCGGGAGCCAATGAAGGCTTTGTAGAGCAGGAGAGATGCAGTCCCTAGGCTTGAGGCCAAGGATAAGTCTTGCTGTGCTAGTCTGGGTTAGCTGGAGGGGTCACAGGGTGGAGGAAGCAAAACTAAGGAGGAGGCTATTACAGTAGTCTAACCTGGAGAGAATGAGAGCACGGGTAACATTGAGTCTGGGGGAAGGTGAGGAAGGGTAGAGTCCCCTTGAGAAAAAAGATCTGAAAGTGGGACTTCTTGACAATGTCCTGAATATGAGGGATGAAGGAGAAGGAGGAGTCGAAGATGATTCCGAGATTCCTAGCTGCAGCCTCACGGATACTTATTACCCCTCTGTTCCTCCAACAGAGCCAGCTTGTACACACGATGAGTCTCCCGTATGCCACAAGGGCGATTTCAAACCACACCATGGTGCACTTTCATAGTGGCTCATCATTCCTTGAAGCCCCAAGCGCGTACGAGTACCAATCATATGTACTCCTACCCCTCGTGGGATGCACACAAGGTCAGTGTTCTTCTTTTCGCAATAGAAGTATTCTGCCTCCCCATCCATGAGTACGCCCACCACTTTATAGCCCATACTCTGGGTTTTTCTCCTGAATTTTTATCTATAATAAGCATATTTGTGTGTTCTTTCCTTAGTGAGACATGATCCAAGGTCCAGAAGAAGGTGCCCCAAATTTGACCCGAAACGTCTATGGACCCATCAAACCCCCTGTTTGCAGAGTCCCCTTTCTATCTAGGGATTTCTCCCCGATGTAGACACAGGATTAGTCACTTTTTGCCTGCAGCTCGACCTATGTTAGGTAATGAATAAGGACACATACACATACACAATGTTTTTGTGGCACTAATGTATTTTGTTTATTTGTTGCCTTTAATTGTGTCAAATTGTGTCAAAATGCTTTACGAATGTTTCATTGCATTTATGACAATATCCACACATATCGCTTTTGTACAAATCTGCAGAATTCATACATTGTATTTCTCACATTTGTGTAAATATTGTTCTGTGTTCTATGTATCACTACACTCAGCAAAACACATGCTAATCTGATAGGAATTAAGTAATTAGCATGTTATTTCTTTACTGTTTGCAACAACAAAAAACAGTAATAAAACTGTTGATACGGCCAATTTGAGAAAACCGACACATACAAATACATGTTGTAGCTAAACTTTCTTTGCCTATGACGTTTTGTACCTTGATTCCGACTTGTGGTGGTTTCCAAAGGCAGATTTATTCAAGCCACTTTTGGTATGTCTATTCCTTAATCAGAAGGGCTCCTCCTGTTTTTTGAATGTTTAATGGACTTAGGTTTAGTCACCCTATGTTTCCTAGGGCCATCCAGAGGTGGACCCTTTGCTCACTGTGCTCAGAGAGGCACAGCTCCACCTCACTGATGTGGCCCAACAAGGCTGAAACACGTGTAGGGGGTTGCTGTTGGTACTCTTGTTCAGAAGGGAATTGCCATGGCATTTTGGTGCTGTACTGTCCATGTGGGCGGGAAAAAGACTTATATGCAAATGGTTATTTCCCATCTAGGAAAGGCACAGTAAGTCAAAATGTGGCTGCGGACTCTCGAGTTGGTATCTTCCCAAAGAACAGGTCAATGGGCCGTGTTTGGTCTTGCAGAGGGGCGCCTATAGACTATTTTAAGATTATGTAGTGGGAACTAGCCTTGTCAGTGGAAAAGCCATTTTCTGTGAGAGAAACTGACACCCAACCCAGGGGGACAAGGGGTTGCCTTTTTTAACAGGAACTGGCCTTTTTACAGTGACTAATGGAAAATGCTTGAGCCAATTAAAGCTTGAACCAGATGCATGCGTCAATAGTATTAAAGTAAATGATCATAGAACAATCGGGCGCACTGTGTCTGCTGCGGGTGGTCGTGAAATAAGGATCCTATGCCCCAAGTGTCCTGAATACTAATTAGTTTAACAAATACACAACCGCACTGCGTTAGACAAAATCGATTTGTCAAACAAACTAAATTTTAATCCAGAAAAGCAGCCGGCATGTGTTTCGACCGCACAGTCATTTTCCAGGATTTTGTCATAGTACATTAAACAAAGCAAAACACCAGTGTAATGTATTTTGCACAATATCGTTGATTAACGGAGTGTAAATCAGCAAAAGTACATCTTTCAGGGACAAAGAACACACATATCAGGTGCATAAGGGTTGGAGAAATTACCATTTTGTAAAGACACACCAGTTCAACCAATCAAATAATAATAGAAGAGATAAATGTAAAGGTAACATTTTATATTCATAAACCATCCATTTGTTGGACCCATATATCGCCAATGTAAAATTACCTAGAGGTAAATTCCCGAACAGAGAAAACAGAGGGGTAATGGGGTAGGAAAAAAACAGAAAAAAGTATTTAGTTTGCATTACATACTGCTTAAAGAAACAAATCAATACATCATTAGTGAACCTTGGTTAGGTGACCTCTGAGCCATGTTTAAAGGTCGGCATGCTAAATCATGCATGCAGGCAAGTGCCCCCACACGCTGCGTGACGTGTCCATTTTAGAGCCTACGCTTGCATTTTGTGAGAGGTAGCAAAAAAGTGTTTAGTGGGCATTCCAGCACATAAACTAAATCAAACTCTTCAAAAGAATCACCTAAGTGACTCATGGTGCCTTTTAGTCCACATACAACTATAGTAGAGCCATCGAACACAGCACTCTATATTAAAGTTAAATGCACAGCCTAGAGGTGAGCACCACTGACAAAGATTGTCCAATGCTTGAATCCTCAGTACATGCATACCTGAAAGCATTCCAATGTTCCCATCCATATACATCGGGTGAATCTTGGAAAAACTGAAAATCAAAAGCACGGACAACTAATTATGTTGCACCACATTGCATGTAGCCATTACCATATATATTGTCCCAAAACACCCCAGGCTTGAGGTGAACATGGCTGCAATATTCTCAATACGAAACTGGCAGTACCGTAAGGATTGTTAACCAGCTTCCAGAAGAGACACAAAATAACCATTGTAAAAAAAAGATCTATTAAGTCAAAATAGCATAGTCCCAACACATACAATTGTGTGTATATATGCAACTATTTTCAAGCCCCCACCTCTAGTGAACAGCCCTTTGACGTATCAGTGCCATCCCTCGACCTCTGACGTAGTTTGTGAGTTTTCCCTTAAAACGCCATGTGAAAACGGAAGTCACTCGTTTAGTCAGCCGTTCGCCATTTTGAAGTGAACCCCGATATATTTTGTACCTTTACTATTTAAAATCTGTGATGCCCCACACTGGACTATGTTGGCTAATAAAATCCAATATGCTATGCTTACACATATTTACTAAGTAATGAAAGGGTCAGATCCCTGAAACTACTGTGCGCACCGGACGTGTCTTACTCCACCGATCCAGTCGTCATTTTAGAGTGTAACCCGGGTGTATTACTACTATGTGTTAACTAGGCACAACTATTCTCACAATAAAGCAACTTTTTCCCATTATAGAAACGGTCCTCCCACAGAGCGAGATGAAGGGGTCCTCTTGTCCAATGGGAACTAGCCTCTGCAAAGGAAACGTAAAGCAGCTGTTTTGCATTAAAGAAATGAAACCCCAGCCCAGGGAGATCAAGAAGTCATCTTATCTATTGCAAACTAGCCAGTTTACAGTGAAGCAGGTCTTTCCAATAAAAGAAATGCAACCACAACCCAGGGGTGACCAAGAGGTCCTCCTCCCTAATAAGATCTAGCCTATCTATAATGAAGCAGCTATTTCCCAGTAGATAAATGCACCCTCAACCCGGAGAGACCAATAGGCCCACTTGTTTCATTTGAACCTCCTGTTCTTAGTGAAGCAGGTATTTCCAATTAGAGAACCTGAACCCCAAAACAGGGAGGTCAAGACTACCTCTTGTCTAATGGGAAATTCCTGTTCCTAGTGAAGCAGCTATTCCCTGTCCGAAAAATTGACCCCAATCAGGGAAGACCAAGAGGTCATCTTGTCTAATATGAACAGGCCTGTTTCCAGTGAAGCAGCTATTTACCATCAGATAAAGGAAATCCCAAACCAGGGAGCCCATGAGGTCCTCTTGTCTAATGTGAACCAGCCAGTTTTCAGTGAAACAGCTATTTCCTTTTAGAGAAACGAACCCTAAGATGGGAAACCAATAGGTCCTCATGTCTAATTGCAACTAGATCATTAACATCGAAGCAGCTATTTCCCATCAGAGAAAATGACTCCCAACCTAGGGAGACCAATAAGTCCCTTTGTCTATTGCAAACTAACCTATTGACAGTGAAGCTGCTATACATCGACATCCACCCAGGGGTGGCCAAGAGGTCAACTTCTCTGAAGAAAACCAGTCTGTGTATAGTGAAACAGCTATTTCCCATTAAAGAAACTGACCACCAAAATGGGGAGACCAAGAGGTCCTTTTGTCTAATGGCAACTAGCCTGTTCACACTGAATCCACTGTTTTTGCCATTAGAGAAACAGACGCCCAGCCAAGGGAGACCAAGAGTTCATCTTGTCTAATGGGAATTAACATGTGCACAGTGAAGCAGCTATTTCTAATACGAGAAAGTGACCACAAAGCTGGCGAGATCAGGAGGTTCTCTTATAAAATGGGAACTAGCTTGTTTTCAGCGAAACAGCTATTTCCCATCGGAGAAACGGAACCCAACCTCGGGAGACCAATACGTTCCCTTGTCTAATAGCAACACACCTGTTCACATTGACACAGCTTTTTCCAATTAAAGAAATGAACCCCCTTCAAGAGGAGACCAAAAATCCCCTAATCTAATTGGAAGCAGTCTGCTGACAGTGAAGCATCTATTTCCCATCAGAGAAACTAACTCCTAATGCCGGGAGACCCAGAGGACCTCTTTTATGATGGGAACTAGCCTAATCAGAGTGAAAGTGCTAGTACCCATTATACAAATGGACCCTCCACCCAGCAGACTGAGTCCTCTTTAGCCTATTCAAATTTTAAGAGCTATATTCCCTCTAGAGAAGCGTAACTTTTACCCGAAAAATCAAGAGGTCAGTCTGTTTAATGGGAAATCATGCATATTCGTACTTTCTCCAAATTCCCTTTCTATACCATTACTCTTACTCCCCCTTCCATACTCCTAACTCCCACAATTAATTTTCATCCACATTTACCCTTTCCCCACTCTCTTCTTAGTTCATTCTAAGCTTCGCATTCTTTGTGATCTGTCTCTCACCATCATTGAGTTCTCTCTAACATTTCAGGATAATTTATGTTCTATATATTTTATGTAAACTTCAAACTCCCGCTCCGAACTTAGCACTCCAGCCACCTTCTCCTTGTAAAGTGTTATCCTTTTCCCTTTCTACTTCACACTAAATTATTTAAGTTTTTCCTTCACACCCTTCAAAAATGACTACACCCGTTACATGGGAGACTTCAGCATCCCCTCACACCTGCGCGCCCAAATGCCTGTCATTTTTCAAAATACTAAAAACATGCAATTTCTTGTTGGTCTCACTATGAGTGGTTTTAATTCTGTAAGTTACTTTGTGAATATTACATCAGATTCGTAAGTTGCATTTCAGTGCAGTCATCTACAGCCAACAATAACCTCTTGGCGCGTGTGCCTTTTGTTTCGCCAAAACACTGGCTTCCTCTCGGCTAGTTACACAGTATCTGGTTATTACCCAAAGTATTAATAACAATTGTTCTTAATGTGTTCTGTTTTGCCACAGTTATACCTTTTAGATACATTGGTTTTATTTTGCATTCAATTATTTGAAATTCAAATACAATACATTCTGCAAGATTAAATCTTAACTCGTTTGTTCAATCGACGTTTCAGTATTTGATAGTAAGTTAGGAATGCGCTGCTCTTGGATTTGGGTTGTATCCTATATTTTTGTGAATGCAGGTAGAAAAGTTCTCTTGGGTAGCTATTGCTAAGTCCTCATGTTCTTCCACTAGTTTTGTGAATGGACACCCCTTGGAGTTTGTTGCGTCTTTGTTTCAAATGCTTGTCTCAATTTTGGCTGGGGGGTCCAGCGTGGTGCTTCTCCAAGTTGGCGGATGACCGAGCAGAACACTGCCGGCCAATTTGAGGGAAGCAAAGACTGCTCTGCTATATCGACGAATAAAAGAGAGTTTGGTCTATCATTTGTGGTTACCCTGTCTTACCCTTTGGATAGATGCTCTCACACCCCTCATCACAGACAGTGCTGCGGAAAAAGCTCCATAACAACTTAGTTGACTGTTCTTAGTAGTTCAGCGAGGCTGAAAATGAGTGGAAAGGTGTGTTGTTTTAAAGGTTGGCGGCAGCTGCTAGTTTTACCGGCAAGGCTACCACCAAACTTGTAATGAGGCCCATTAACATGGATACAATAGTCTTCAAGTCGACGACTGGCACACTTCGCTCTGCTCCCACCGTTCTTGATCATGCAAGGTTAACAGGGTTGCTATCACCCTTAGAGTCCCGTGAAATCAAATCCCAGTGATTCTCATACACTGATCTGAACCTAACGAAATTTGGTCGAGTTGAAAAAACCTATGCAGGGTTAGAATCTCGTGAGCCTGCATGTGAGTTAATTCTGCAAAGCTTCTTGCTGTTATCCACCGGTTGTTGAGGTAAAGGAATAATAAAAGGGAGAAAATCCCAGAGGTGGGGCAAGGACATTGCTGTATTCCTCTGGGGTAGAGCTGAGGCCCAAATGGCAAACCCCAAAACTTGTAGTTGGATTTCCCACCGCGAACCAGAGAATTCCATGCCATTCCCTGATGAAGGGGATGTTTAGACAAGTCCAATAATGCCAAAGGAGTCATGTGACAATCAAATCGGTATGTATTCCGCAGTATTCCCTTCTTAAAATGGACTGTAGTCATGAAACAATTGAGGTCCTTTTCTAGCACCCTTCTGCACCTACCTGGCGGCCCTGCATCAAGAAATTATTGAATACACAGCCTAAATGTTATCACTGGCGCGTACTGAAATGGCCGCCTGTTTCCCTATACAGAGATCTTCAACAACCTTTGGTTCTCCAGATCTTGTGGTCCGCCACCAACCCTAGCCAATGCAGCTAATGGTGAGGGATGATGGTAGTCCAAAACACCTCTAGAGCTAGTGGTTGCAGCCCCCTACCTTATGAGAACTAGTTGCTCCCACGGTGGACCACTTGTAAAGCAAGCATAGCCCGGAAATTGATATCCTTGGAACGGGAGGAGAGTTTAACGCCATCTTTTATCCTCATCTAACTGCCTGTTAAAGGGGTCTCCAACACATGCGATAACTGGATTCTGTGATATCCCAGTAGACACTGAGATAAATGCATAAGCTATTATTAAGGGGTTTCCTGGGCAGGACCCTCCTCCCCTGCTTTGACCAATGCTTGCAGGTCTGCCTGAAAAGATCCCAACATGCATGACACATGAGCGCTAGTGCGACTCACCAGGTGAGTGTCTACAGAGTGCAGAATACATTCTCCTGTGCCAGAGTTGGGTGACCATTTAGGAGATAGTGTAGTCCCGGACTGACAATCAGTTTGTTCACAAAGCACACCAGCGGGTAGAGCATTAACATGGAACCGAGTACCATGATCTAATGTGGTACCTCCCACTCCTCCAGACCTACAAGAACACAGTATACCCATTGACTCATACAACCCAAAGTCAGGCGTGCTAAAGCTGGCGGCGCATTTCCCCCTACATTGCAGCCAAACAGTGGAACTCCCTGCCTCCCACTCTGTGAGCTCAACCATCCTATTGGACATTCCATAATGCCCATAAAACCTGGCTGTTCCAATAGGCCAGGCCCGAAATGATATTATTTATGCTAGGTGTCACTGAATGTATATGATATACGCTTGTACTCTGCACTCCTTGCATATCGCGATACAACTGAATGTATGTAACTGGTCACTGTAACAGCGCCGCAATGCCCCCGAGCTGTTTGTGCGCTTTATAAATTAAAACAAAAATAAAATAAAATAAAAACAAACTCCCTAAAATTGGTGCCATGTTCTGAAAACACACTTTTTCGGTTAAACTTGGGAAACATGCCACTATATCTGGTCAGTCGGGGCATCAGTGGGTGCGAAAGTTGGTAGGATCCTGCTTTGAGATGGTTGATTCCCCTACTGGGTCCCCTTATGGCTCCAGCTGCGTCCAGATATGATTCAATTCGTCCGGCGCGCATTATAAATGACTCAATTCAATTCAATTCAATTCAATTCAATGAATGTCTGGGTGTAGAGGGAGGGCCTTGTTTGGTTTTTCTTGTATTATTTCAGCCCTGAATGTCGCTGGCACCTCAGGAGTGAGTGGCTCTCAGGAAATGGGATGCTCCTGGACTAGATCACTGATGGATTTTATGTTTGAGGCTCAGAACCATGGGACTATTTTTTGCAGTCTGAATCCGGGCTTAAACCCACAACTCTGCATTAGTGAGTCCCAATGCTCTCACAACAGATCTTGCAACTCTTGTGTAGTAGATTTCTGCTGCACTATTTCTCGGGCTGAGTTTTCTGTGCAAGGCCAAGGCACGGGGTGAAGTGGAACAAAAGCTCCATCGTCAAACACTTTATTCCCACCATTATTTTTAATCAATCTCCATTCCAACCTATTAGCATCTGCAGCCCAGGCAACTAACAGAGAAACTGCCACCACTGCCTCTTTACCAGCGTGCGGTAGGTCCTTCGCCCAGGGATGACCTGTCGTGCCTACGAATGTCAGGAGTCATTGCCTGGGGACCACATGCAGCGTCTATCCACACTGGTGAAAATGCTCTTTGTTTCTGGGGCAGAGCCACACTCAGATCCGTTCTCTCCCTGGTTCACTCCTCTCCCTGGTCACTGCCACCGCAGCAGGGCACCACGGACGAGTCATTAATGCACTGTGTCGATCTGCCACTGCTTTCCAATAAATCTTATGGGCATTACAATTGTAGTCAAAAGGACCACCAACACACATAATTGACCAGGTGCCGGACTCAGCTTCAATCGAACCACACTTGCCCTTGAAACCACTTGAATGTAAGTCCTCACCATGCATGTGCAAGGTCTAATTATCCTGCCAACACACAGTCAATGGTGACAGAAAACCTCCGTCTGAAGCGCTGCTGTGCGCAATCTGTACCTTACCTGTGTGAAGCCTCTGGAATAACTGATCAGTATCTTACCTGTGGAAAGCCTCTGGAATAACTGATCAGTATCTTAACTGTGTGAAGCCTCTGGATAACTGATCAGTATCTTACCTGTCTGAAGCCTCTGGATAACTGAAGTATCTTACCTGTATGAAGCCTCTGGATCTGATCAGTATCTTACCTGCATGAAGCCTCTGGATAACTGATCAGTATCTTACCTGTATGATGCCTCTGGATAAGCCTCTGGAATAACTGATCAATATTTTACCTGTATGAAGCCTCTGGATAACTGATCAGTATCTTACCTGTATGAAGCCTCTGGATAAGCCTCTGGAATAACTGATCAATATTTTACCTGTGTGAAGCCTCTGGATAACTGATCAGTATCTTACCTGTATGAAGCCTCTGGATAAGCCTCTGGAATAACTGATCAATATTTTAACTGTGTGAAGCCTCTGGATAACTGATCAGTATCTTACCTGTATGAAACCTCTGGGTAACTGATCAGTATCTTACCTGTGTGAAGCCTCTGGATAAGCCTCTGGAATAACTGATCAGTATCTTACCTGTGTGAAGCCTCTGGATAACTGATCAGTATCTTACCTGTATTAAGCCTATGGATAAGCCTCTGGAATAACTGATCAGTATCTTACCTGTGTGAAGTGTCTGGATAACTGATCAGTATCTTACCTGTGTTAAGCCTCTGGATAACTGATCAGTATCTTACCTGTGTGAAGCCTCTGGAATAACTGATCAGTATCTTACCTGTGTGAAGCCTCTGGATAACTGATCAGTATCTTACCCGTATGAAGCCTCTGGATACCTGATCAGTATCTTAAGCCTCTGGATAACTGATCAGTATCTTACCTGTATTAAGCCTATGGATAAGCCTCTGGAATAACTGATCAGTATCTTACCTGTGTGAAGCGTCTGGATACCTGATCAGTATCTTACCTGTATTAAGCCTATGGATAAGCCTCTGGAATAACAGATCAGTATCTTACCTGTGTGAAACGTCTGGATACCTGATCAGTATCTTACCTGTATTAAGCCTCTGGATAACTGATCAGTATCTTGCCTGTGTGAGACCTCTGGATAAGCCTCTGGAATAACTGATCAGTATCTTACGTGTGTGAAGCCTCTAGATAACTGATAAGTATCTTACCTGTATGAAGCCTCTGGATAAGTGATCAGTATCTTACCTGTATGAAGCCTCTGGGTAACTGATCAGTATCTTGCCTGTATGAAGCCTCTGGATAAGCATCTGGAATAACTGATCAGTATCTTACCTGTGTGAAACATCTGGATAACTGATCAGTATCTTACCTGTGTTAAGCCTCTGGATAACTGATCAGTATCTTACCTGTGTGAAGCCTCTGTATAACTGATCAGTATCTTACCCGTATGAAGCCTCTGGATAACTGATCAGTATCTTACCTGTATTAAGCCTATGGATAAGCCTCTGGAATAACTGATCAGTATCTTACCTGTGTGAAGCGCCTGGATACCTGATCAGTATCTTACCTGTATTAAGCCTATGGATAAGCCTCTGGAATAACTG
Organism: Ambystoma mexicanum; assembly: GCF_040938575.1. NCBI lineage: Eukaryota > Metazoa > Chordata > Amphibia > Caudata > Ambystomatidae > Ambystoma > Ambystoma mexicanum. The sequence continues at coordinate 616,186,443 of NC_090931.1, read as the reverse complement.
ATCAGTATCTTACCTGTATTAAGCCTCTGGATAACTGATCAGTATCTTACCTGTGTGTAACCTCTGGATACGCCTCTGGAATAACTGATCAGTATCTTACCTGTGTGAAGCCTCTGGATAACTGATAAGTATCTTACCTGTATAAAGCCTCTGGATAACTGATCAGTATCTTACCTGTATGAAGCCTCTGGATAACTGATCAGTATCTTACCTGTATGAAGCCTCTGGATTAGCATCTGGAATAACTGTTCAGTATCTTACCTGTGTGAAGCATCTGGATAACTGATCAGTATCTTACCTGTATGAAGCCTCTGGATAACTGATCAGTATCTTACCTGTGTGGAGCCTCTGGAAAAGCCTTTGGAATAACTGATCAGTATCTTACCTGTGTGAAGCATCTGGATAATTGATCAGTATCTTACCTGTATGAACCCTCTGGATAACTGATCAGTATCTTACCTGTGTGGAGCCTCTGGAAAAGCCTCTGGAATAACTGATCAGTATCTTACCTGTGTGAAGCCTATCGATAAGCCTCTGGAATAACTGATCAGTATCTTACCTGTGTGAAGCATCTGGATAACTGATCAGTATCTTACCTGTATTAAGCCTCTGGATAACTGATCAGTATCTTACCTGTGTGAAGCCTCTGGATAACTGATCAGTATCTTACCTGTGTGAAGCCTCTGGAATAACTGATCAATATCTTACCTGTGTGAAGCCTCTGGATAACTGATCAGTATCTTATCTGTATTAAGCCTCTGGATAACTGATCAGTATCTTACCTGTGTGAAGCCTCTGGAATAACTGATCAGTATCTTACCTGTGTGAAGCCTCTGGATAACTGATCAGTATTTTACCTGTATTAAGCCTCTGGATAACTGATCAGTATTTTACCTGTGTGAAGCCTCTGGAATAACTGATCAGTATCTTACCTGTGTGAAGCCTCTGGATAACTGATCAGTATCTTACCTGTGTGAAGCCTCTGGAATAACTGATCAATATCTTACCTGTGTGAAGCCTCTGGATAACTGATCAGTATCTTACCTGTATTAAGCCTCTGGAATAACTGATCAGTATCTTACCTGTGTGAAGCCTCTGGATAACTGATCAGTATCTTACCTGAATGAAGCCTCTGGGTAACTGATCAGTATCTTACCTGTATGAAGCCTCTGGATAAGCATCTGGAATAACTGATCAGTATCTTACCTGTGTGAAGCGTCTGATAACTGATCATTATCTTACCTGTGTTAATCCTCTGGATAACTGATCAGTATCTTACCTGTGTGAAGCCTCTGGAATAACTGATCAGTATCTTACCTGTATTAAGCCTATGGATAAGCCTCTGGAATAACTGATCAGTATCTTACCTGTGGGAAGCGTCTGGATACCTGATCAGTATCTTACCTGTATTAAGCCTATGGATAAGCCTCTGGAATAACTGATCAGTATCTTACCTGTGGGAAGTGTCTGGATACCTGATCAGTATCTTACCTGTATTAAGCCTATGGATAAGCCTCTGGAATAACTGATCAGTATCTTACCTGTGTGAAACGTCTGGATACCTGATCAGTATCTTACCTGTATTAAGCCTCTGGATAACTGATCAGTATCTTACCTGTGTGAAACCTCTGGATAAGCCTCTGTAATAACTGATCGGTATCTTACGTGTGTGAAGCCTCTAGATAACTGATAAGTATCTTACCTGTATGAAGCCTCTGGATAAGTGATCAGTATCTTACCTGTATGAAGCCTCTGGGTAACTGATCAGTATCTTACCTGTATGAAGCCTCTGGATAAGCCTCTGCAATAACTGATCAGTATCTTACCTGTGTGAAGCATCTGGATAACTGATCAGTATCTTACCTGTGTTAAGCCTCTGGATAACTGATCAGTATCTTACCTGTGTGAAGCCTCTGGATAACTGATCAGTATCTTACCCGTATGAAGACTCTGGATAACTGATCAGTATCTTACCTGTATTAAGCCTATGGATAAGCCTCTGGAATAACTGATCAGTATCTTACCTGTATGAAGCATCTGGATAATTGATCAGTATCTTACCTGTATGAAGCATCTGGATAATTGATCAGTATCTTACCTGTATGAAGCCTCTGGATAACTGATCAGTATCTTACCTGTGTGGAGCCTCTGGAAAAGCCTCTGGAATAACTGATCAGTATCTTACCTGTGTGAAGCCTATCGATAAGCTTCTGGAAGAACTGATCAGTATCTTACCTGTGTGAAGCGTCTGGATAACTGATCAGTATCTTACCTGTATTAAGCCTCTGTATAACTGATCAGTATCTTACCTGTGTGAAGCCTCTGGATAACTGATCAGTATCTTACCTGTGTGAAGCCTCTGGAATAACTGATCAATATCTTATCTGTGTGGAGCCTCTGGATAACTGATCAGTATCTTACCTGTATTAAGCCTCTGGATAACTTATCAGTATCTTACCTGTGTGAAGCCTCTGGAATAACTGATCAGTATCTTACCTGTGTGAAGCCTCTGGATAACTGATCAGTATCTTACCTGTGTGAAGCCTCTGGATAACTGATCAGTATCTTACCTGTGTGAAGCCTCTGGAATAACTGATCAGTATATTACCTGTGTGAAGCCTCTGGATAACTGATCAGTATTTTACCTGTATTAAGCCTCTGGATAACTGATCAGTATCTTACCTGTGTGAAGCCTCTGGAATAACTGATCAGTATCTTACCTGTGTGAAGCCTCTGGATAACTGATCTGTATCTTACCTGTGTGAAGCCTCTGGAATAACTGATCAATATCTTACCTGTGTGAAGCCTCTGGATAACTGATCAGTATCTTACCTGTATTAAGCCTCTGGAATACCTGATCAGTATCTTACCTGTGTGAAGCCTCTGGATAACTGATCAGTATCTTACCTGAATGAAGCCTCTGGATAAGCATCTGGAATAACTGATCAGTATCTTACCTGTGTGAAGCGTCTGATAACTGATCAGTATCTTACCTGTGTTAAGCCTCTGGATAACTGATCAGTATCTTACCTGTGTGAAGCCTCTGGAATATCTGATCAGTATCTTACCTGTGTGAAGCCTCTGGATAACTGATCAGTATCTTACCCGTATGAAGCCTCTGGATAACTGATCAGTATCTTACCTGTATTAAGCCTATGGATAAGCCTCTGGAATAACTGATTAGTATCTTACCTGTGTGAAGCGTCTGGATACCTGATCAGTATTTTACCTGTATTACGCCTATGGATAAGCCTCTGGAATAACTGATCAGTAACTTACCTGTGTGAAGCGTCTGGATACCTGATCAGTATCTTACCTGTATTAAGCCTCTGGATAACTGATCAGTATCTTACCTGTGTGAAACCTCTGGATAAGCCTCTGGAATAACTGATCAGTATCTTACGTGTGTGAAGCCTCTAGATAACTGATAAGTATCTTACCTGTATGAAGCCTCTGGATAAGTGATCAGTATCTTACCTGTATTAAGCCTCTGGATAACTGATCAGTATCTTACCTGTATGAAGCCTCTGGATAAGCCTCTGGAATAACTGATCAATATTTTAACTGTGTGAAGCCTCTGGATAACTGATCAGTATCTTACCTGTATGAAACCTCTGGGTAACTGATCAGTATCTTACCTGTGTGAAGCCTCTGGATAAGCCTCTGGAATAACTGATCAGTACCTTACCTGTGTGAAGCCTCTGGATAACTGATCAGTATCTTACCTGTATTAAGCCTATGGATAAGCCTCTGGAATAACTGATCAGTATCTTACCTGTGTGAAGTGTCTGGATAACTGATCAGTATCTTACCTGTGTTAAGCCTCTGGATAACTGATCAGTATCTTACCTGTGTGAAGCCTCTGGAATAACTGATCAGTATCTTACCTGTGTGAAGCCTCTGGATAACTGATCAGTATCTTACCCGTATGAAGCCTCTGGATACCTGATCAGTATCTTAAGCCTCTGGATAACTGATCAGTATCTTACCTGTATTAAGCCTATGGATAAGCCTCTGGAATAACTGATCAGTATCTTACCTGTGTGAAGCGTCTGGATACCTGATCAGTATCTTACCTGTATTAAGCCTATGGATAAGCCTCTGGAATAACAGATCAGTATCTTACCTGTGTGAAACGTCTGGATACCTGATCAGTATCTTACCTGTATTAAGCCTCTGGATAACTGATCAGTATCTTGCCTGTGTGAGACCTCTGGATAAGCCTCTGGAATAACTGATCAGTATCTTACGTGTGTGAAGCCTCTAGATAACTGATAAGTATCTTACCTGTATGAAGCCTCTGGATAAGTGATCAGTATCTTACCTGTATGAAGCCTCTGGGTAACTGATCAGTATCTTGCCTGTATGAAGCCTCTGGATAAGCATCTGGAATAACTGATCAGTATCTTACCTGTGTGAAACATCTGGATAACTGATCAGTATCTTACCTGTGTTAAGCCTCTGGATAACTGATCAGTATCTTACCTGTGTGAAGCCTCTGTATAACTGATCAGTATCTTACCCGTATGAAGCCTCTGGATAACTGATCAGTATCTTACCTGTATTAAGCCTATGGATAAGCCTCTGGAATAACTGATCAGTATCTTACCTGTGTGAAGCGCCTGGATACCTGATCAGTATCTTACCTGTATTAAGCCTATGGATAAGCCTCTGGAATAACTGATCAGTATCTTACCTGTATTAAGCCTCTGGATAACTGATCAGTATCTTACCTGTGTGTAACCTCTGGATACGCCTCTGGAATAACTGATCAGTATCTTACCTGTGTGAAGCCTCTGGATAACTGATAAGTATCTTACCTGTATAAAGCCTCTGGATAACTGATCAGTATCTTACCTGTATGAAGCCTCTGGATAACTGATCAGTATCTTACCTGTATGAAGCCTCTGGATTAGCATCTGGAATAACTGTTCAGTATCTTACCTGTGTGAAGCATCTGGATAACTGATCAGTATCTTACCTGTATGAAGCCTCTGGATAACTGATCAGTATCTTACCTGTGTGGAGCCTCTGGAAAAGCCTTTGGAATAACTGATCAGTATCTTACCTGTGTGAAGCATCTGGATAATTGATCAGTATCTTACCTGTATGAACCCTCTGGATAACTGATCAGTATCTTACCTGTGTGGAGCCTCTGGAAAAGCCTCTGGAATAACTGATCAGTATCTTACCTGTGTGAAGCCTATCGATAAGCCTCTGGAATAACTGATCAGTATCTTACCTGTGTGAAGCATCTGGATAACTGATCAGTATCTTACCTGTATTAAGCCTCTGGATAACTGATCAGTATCTTACCTGTGTGAAGCCTCTGGATAACTGATCAGTATCTTACCTGTGTGAAGCCTCTGGAATAACTGATCAATATCTTACCTGTGTGAAGCCTCTGGATAACTGATCAGTATCTTATCTGTATTAAGCCTCTGGATAACTGATCAGTATCTTACCTGTGTGAAGCCTCTGGAATAACTGATCAGTATCTTACCTGTGTGAAGCCTCTGGATAACTGATCAGTATTTTACCTGTATTAAGCCTCTGGATAACTGATCAGTATTTTACCTGTGTGAAGCCTCTGGAATAACTGATCAGTATCTTACCTGTGTGAAGCCTCTGGATAACTGATCAGTATCTTACCTGTGTGAAGCCTCTGGAATAACTGATCAATATCTTACCTGTGTGAAGCCTCTGGATAACTGATCAGTATCTTACCTGTATTAAGCCTCTGGAATAACTGATCAGTATCTTACCTGTGTGAAGCCTCTGGATAACTGATCAGTATCTTACCTGAATGAAGCCTCTGGGTAACTGATCAGTATCTTACCTGTATGAAGCCTCTGGATAAGCATCTGGAATAACTGATCAGTATCTTACCTGTGTGAAGCGTCTGATAACTGATCATTATCTTACCTGTGTTAATCCTCTGGATAACTGATCAGTATCTTACCTGTGTGAAGCCTCTGGAATAACTGATCAGTATCTTACCTGTATTAAGCCTATGGATAAGCCTCTGGAATAACTGATCAGTATCTTACCTGTGGGAAGCGTCTGGATACCTGATCAGTATCTTACCTGTATTAAGCCTATGGATAAGCCTCTGGAATAACTGATCAGTATCTTACCTGTGGGAAGCGTCTGGATACCTGATCAGTATCTTACCTGTATTAAGCCTATGGATAAGCCTCTGGAATAACTGATCAGTATCTTACCTGTGTGAAACGTCTGGATACCTGATCAGTATCTTACCTGTATTAAGCCTCTGGATAACTGATCAGTATCTTACCTGTGTGAAACCTCTGGATAAGCCTCTGTAATAACTGATCGGTATCTTACGTGTGTGAAGCCTCTAGATAACTGATAAGTATCTTACCTGTATGAAGCCTCTGGATAAGTGATCAGTATCTTACCTGTATGAAGCCTCTGGGTAACTGATCAGTATCTTACCTGTATGAAGCCTCTGGATAAGCCTCTGCAATAACTGATCAGTATCTTACCTGTGTGAAGCATCTGGATAACTGATCAGTATCTTACCTGTGTTAAGCCTCTGGATAACTGATCAGTATCTTACCTGTGTGAAGCCTCTGGATAACTGATCAGTATCTTACCCGTATGAAGACTCTGGATAACTGATCAGTATCTTACCTGTATTAAGCCTATGGATAAGCCTCTGGAATAACTGATCAGTATCTTACCTGTATGAAGCATCTGGATAATTGATCAGTATCTTACCTGTATGAAGCATCTGGATAATTGATCAGTATCTTACCTGTATGAAGCCTCTGGATAACTGATCAGTATCTTACCTGTGTGGAGCCTCTGGAAAAGCCTCTGGAATAACTGATCAGTATCTTACCTGTGTGAAGCCTATCGATAAGCTTCTGGAAGAACTGATCAGTATCTTACCTGTGTGAAGCGTCTGGATAACTGATCAGTATCTTACCTGTATTAAGCCTCTGTATAACTGATCAGTATCTTACCTGTGTGAAGCCTCTGGATAACTGATCAGTATCTTACCTGTGTGAAGCCTCTGGAATAACTGATCAATATCTTATCTGTGTGGAGCCTCTGGATAACTGATCAGTATCTTACCTGTATTAAGCCTCTGGATAACTTATCAGTATCTTACCTGTGTGAAGCCTCTGGAATAACTGATCAGTATCTTACCTGTGTGAAGCCTCTGGATAACTGATCAGTATCTTACCTGTGTGAAGCCTCTGGATAACTGATCAGTATCTTACCTGTGTGAAGCCTCTGGAATAACTGATCAGTATATTACCTGTGTGAAGCCTCTGGATAACTGATCAGTATTTTACCTGTATTAAGCCTCTGGATAACTGATCAGTATCTTACCTGTGTGAAGCCTCTGGAATAACTGATCAGTATCTTACCTGTGTGAAGCCTCTGGATAACTGATCTGTATCTTACCTGTGTGAAGCCTCTGGAATAACTGATCAATATCTTACCTGTGTGAAGCCTCTGGATAACTGATCAGTATCTTACCTGTATTAAGCCTCTGGAATACCTGATCAGTATCTTACCTGTGTGAAGCCTCTGGATAACTGATCAGTATCTTACCTGAATGAAGCCTCTGGATAAGCATCTGGAATAACTGATCAGTATCTTACCTGTGTGAAGCGTCTGATAACTGATCAGTATCTTACCTGTGTTAAGCCTCTGGATAACTGATCAGTATCTTACCTGTGTGAAGCCTCTGGAATATCTGATCAGTATCTTACCTGTGTGAAGCCTCTGGATAACTGATCAGTATCTTACCCGTATGAAGCCTCTGGATAACTGATCAGTATCTTACCTGTATTAAGCCTATGGATAAGCCTCTGGAATAACTGATTAGTATCTTACCTGTGTGAAGCGTCTGGATACCTGATCAGTATTTTACCTGTATTACGCCTATGGATAAGCCTCTGGAATAACTGATCAGTAACTTACCTGTGTGAAGCGTCTGGATACCTGATCAGTATCTTACCTGTATTAAGCCTCTGGATAACTGATCAGTATCTTACCTGTGTGAAACCTCTGGATAAGCCTCTGGAATAACTGATCAGTATCTTACGTGTGTGAAGCCTCTAGATAACTGATAAGTATCTTACCTGTATGAAGCCTCTGGATAAGTGATCAGTATCTTACCTGTATGAAGCCTCTGGGTAACTGATCAGTATCTTACCTGTATGAAGCCTCTGGATAAGCATCTGGAATAACTGATCAGTATCTTACATGTGTGAAGCATCTGGATAACTGATCAGTATCTTACCTGTGTTAAGCCTCTGGATAACTGATCAGTATCTTACCTGTGTGAAGCCTCTGGAATAACTGATCAGTATCTTACCTGTGTGAAGCCTCTGGATAACTGATCAGTATCTTACCCGTATGAAGCCTCTGGATAACTGATCAGTATCTTACCTGTATTAAGCCTATGGATAAGCCTCTGGAATAACTGATCAGTATCTTACCTGTGTGAAGCGTCTGGATACCTGATCAGTATCTTACCTGTATTAAGCCTATGGATAAGCCTCTGGAATAACTGATCAGTATCTTACCTGTGTGAAGCATCTGGATACCTGATCAGTATCTTACCTGTATTAAGCCTCTGGATAACTGATCAGTATCTTACCTGTGTGTAACCTCTGGATAAGCCTCTGGAATAACTGATCAGTATCTTACCTGTGTGAAGACTCTGGATAACTGATAAGTATCTTACCTGTATGAAGCCTCTGGATAAGTGATCAGTATCTTACCTGTATGAAGCCTCTGGATAACTGATCAGTATCTTACCTGTATGAAGCCTCTGGATAAGCATCTGGAATAACTGATCAGTGTCTTACCTGTGTGAAGCATCTGGATAACTGATCAGTATCTTACCTGTATGAAGCCTCTGGATAACTGATCAGTATCTTACCTGTGTGGAGCCTCTGGAAAAGCCTTTGGAATAACTGATCCGTATCTTACCTGTGTGAAGCATCTGGATAATTGATCAGTATCTTACCTGTATGAAGCCTCTGGATAACTGATCAGTATCTTACCTGTGTGGAGCCTCTGGAAAAGCCTCTGGAATAACTGATCAGTATCTTACCTGTGTGAAGCCTATCGATAAGCCTCTGGAATAACTGATCAGTATCTTACCTGTGTGAAGCGTCTGGATAACTGATCAGTATCTTACCTGTATTAAGCCTGTGGATAACTGATCAGTATCTTACCTGTGTGAAGCCTCTGGATAACTGATCAGTATCTTACCTGTGTGAAGCCTCTGGAATAACTGATCAATATCTGACCTGTGTGAAGCCTCTGGATAACTGATCAGTATCTTACCTGTATTAAGCCTCTGGATAACTGATCAGTATCTTACCTGTGTGAAGCCTCTGGAATAACTGATCAGTATCTTACCTGTGTGAAGCCTCTGGATAACTGATCAGTATCTTACCTGTGTGAAGCCTCTGGAATAACTGATCAGTATCTTACCTGTATTATGCCTCTGGATAACTGATCAGTATCTTACCTGTGTGAAGCCTCTGGAATAACTGATCAGTATCTTACCTATGTGAAGCCTCTGGATAACTGATCAGTATCTTACCTGTGTGAAGCCTCTGGAATAACTGATCAATATCTTACCTATGTGAAGCCTCTGGATAACTGATCAGTATCTTACCTGTATTAAGCCTCTGGATAACTGATCAGTATCTTACCTGTGTGAAGCCTCTGGAATAACTGATCAATATCTTACCTATGTGAAGCCTCTGGATAACTGATCAGTATCTTACCTGTGTGAAGCCTCTGGATAACTGATCAGTATCTTACCTGTGTGAAGCCTCTGGAATAACTGATCAGTATCTTACCTGTGTGAAGCCTATGGATAACTGATCAGTATCTTACCTGTATTAAGCCTCTGCATAACTGATCAGTATCTTACCTGTGTGAAGCCTCTGGAATAACTGATCAGTATCTTACCTGTGTGAAGCCTCTGGATAACTGATCAGTATCTAACCTGTGTGAAGCCTCTGGAATAACTGATCAGTATCTTACCTGTGTGAAGCCTCTGGATAACTGATCAGTATCTTACCTGTATTAAGCCTCTGGATAACTGATCAGTATCTTACCTGTGTGAAGCCTCTGGAATAACTGATCAGTATCTTACCTGTGTGAAGCCTCTGGATAACTGATCAGTATCTTACCTGTGTGAAGCCTCTGGAATAACTGATCAGTATCTTACCTGTGTGAAGCCTCTGGAATAACTGATCAGTATCTAACCTGTGTGAAGCCTCTGAATAACTGTAACCTGCCTGGCTGAAATGCCAACCTTCTTCTGCACCTGCTGGCTCTTTCATGGAGACAATTTCTGGCCCTGCTGGGTGGTAGCCTCCCTGTATGCAAAAAGTTCTGCTAATTCGGCTTCACCCCCCTTTCCACGTTGATCCTTTTGAGAACGGGGATGGAATTCGGGGGCAAGTCGCCACTTCGAAGCCAAGCCTGGAAGTGGCAATAGAACCATACTTCCTGTCTTTGACAGGAAACAATGCATGAGGAAATATGTTTGAGTGCTCCTTTTATGTCCATGTGTAGATGTGGGCCCTGATGCCTGCCGTCGATGGCGCGTTACAAATAAATAAATATATAAATACTAGCACATAAGAAGAGAACCGTCACCCGGATGGAAGAAGTAACTCAGAATCGTTGTTGTGAAACCTATTTAGTAAGGACTGGGACAATGAAGAAGGGCATAGGGGTCATGACCCTATTGTGCATTGAACATTTATGCGCCTGTGCCCAATAGTGGCATGATGCCAGGGTCTGTCACCTGCATCTCTCCAGATCTTTTGGGCTACAGCACCAATGACTCCTCACCTTTGACTAAGCTGTCCAGTACTGTTGGAATTTGTAGAGCAAAACATATGTAGAGCCAAAGGTTTGCAGACCCCTGGCATGGGAATGTATGTTTTTTCACACATAAAAAAACACACACATCCCATTTGGCTTTTCGGTGCAGGAGGTCACCTTCCCGCCCCATATTTGAGCAATAATACCTTTTGCATCAGTGATGCACATATTCTGATGCCCTGTGTGTATGTACCGTCTTTTCTGATGCCATTGAAGGGATGTAGAGGCGCTGCCCATACCCTTCTTCATAGGTTGTGTGCATGTGAACAGGACACATTTATTTCCCCCTTTCATTCATTTTGAAGTATGCTTAAATCTTGGGAACGAGTGGAATTTCTTCATAATATAGCGCTTCGTGCCAGACTCCACCGCTTCTAAGCACTTTAATGATGTGTTATTATTGCCCCCTTTTGAATGCTACTTGGCTTATCAATCTCAGAAGGATTCAAGCCTAAGTCGCTCTGCCATGGTGTTCAAACTTGGGAAGTGGTTGCTACCCACATATCGGACAACTTTGCCTGGTCAGTGGTGTAGGAAGATTTGTTGCGGCGAAAATGTGCATTTAAGGGCCAAGTGAGAGTGATAGGAGGTGGGGAGAGCTGCAGGTGTTGTGTGGTAGATGATGTGGATAGATGAGGTTGGAGATCCTGGGAGAACGGGAGCATCAGGTTTTAGGGGTGTAAGTGCAAGGGAGAGGAGATGGGTAGGGAGCGGTACGTGTGAGGTAGAAGTTAAACTGACTTGTGTCTGTAGGCTACGAGAGAAGACGAACAGAGTGAAGCGAAGCAGCAGGATGGAGGCCACTAGATAAGTGAAAACATTGAAGGTTGGGTGCAGCCCAACAGGGGGTGGTGAGCAGAAAGGGAAGGGTGGAAAGGTAAGCTGGGTGGGATATTGATATTTCATTTGTATCGCGCTCATACACAAGTGTTTCAGAGCGCGACAAGGCAAGGGAGGGGAACAAGGGGGAGAACAAGTGAGAACAAAAAAACTACGATCTTACTAGGCCCAGTGACATTGAGAACGCGCAAGTGCAGGGGAAAGGGGGATGGGGAGAAGTGCATGGAAGGGGGGAGAAAAGGAGAGTGTGGTGCAAGGTGTATGTTATAAATAACGTGGACTTGAACTCCCATCGGCACTATCCTTTATAGTCAATGGTGAGGGAGCATGGGAGTTGCAGTCCAAAACATCTGGAGAGCCGCAGATTGCCACGGTCACACTCTATATGAATTATATTCAGCAAATATGTGATAGAAATTACTCATTTTAGTCTCGTCAATCTGTGTTCTGTTTAGCCGCGCCAAGAAAGCATTTTTTTTTTTAATGCAAGTATGGAAGAGTCGGTTCAGTAGTAGAATAGACGTCGCGAACATAGTAGATTCAATGTTTGTGTCTCGGGGATTTATACTCGGTCTCATAGAAGGTATAATAAAATGAATATAAAAACAATCTGTATTTTTTCGGTAAAATAGTTTTGGTAAAAAATACCTTGAATAAAAAGCTGTAAGTAAAATCACAGTAAACCGCATAGAATAGACATCAGAAACAACCAACAACACTGCATTGGCCAACTGGAAGGAAGTGTCTTTGTCACCTGTAAATTAAACCGATTTCCACCACGTTGGGGATATATTGGGTAGGAACGCCCCCTGCTGGTCAGTCTCGTAATGCACAATCAAAGCTAGTTCGAGTCTAGGAATACTCGAGGGCAGCGGGTGAAGGTAAACAAATATATACATGTAGTTAATTGAGGTACATGGGAGGCACATGTTTAACGCCAAAAGCTACTTCTCAATGCCCAGGTTTATGAAACCGGAGAAGATAGTTTCCAAGTGTAGTAATTCAATTAAGGAGAACTTTCATACTGGACGAGAGCCATCTCTTTCATACGGAGCGATGGCAATCGCTTTCTTGAGATTGCGACACGAGGTATGCGTCAGGTTGCAGATTTTGAGGTATGTAGGCGCACCCTAGTGGGCGTCATTGGCTGCGCCGAATCTCCAGACAGCCTGTGGCGACATGTGTTTCTAGTCTCCTCCTGCAGTGGTTGCTAGGGCGCGCGCTGCACGCCTAACGTCTTCTACTTCCGGATGCTTCTCTCTCCCTTGCTGAAAGAAACTCGCACATTCTTCCTACTGTTTGGCTCATTCTGGTATAAACGGGCTCTGGATAGAGTCAGTGACGTGTCCAAGTCGGGCAAGAAATAGGCCCGGTCACCCAAAAAAAGTGGCCCACCCCTCGCCTCAAAAAAGTGGCCCACCCTTTGCCTCGCGACCCTTAACCTCTGATGACATCACTGGAAGTGATGTCATTTGACCCCATCCCAAAGTGACATCCCGGGAAGCGATGAAACGTGATCTTTCACCCCTTGACAAAACAGGAAGTGGCATCAAATAGCATTGTTTCTAAGTACACTAAATAACTGTGAATCCAAGCAGAGGTCCAAGGCCAAATGATAATATGTTATTGTATAGCACTTACACTTAAGCTCTTTTTTATAGAACAAATATGCATACAATTTCACCTAACCTGTGTTGGTACTCATTTATCGACCTAAGTAGAATGAAAGGCGTTTTGAAAAAAATAAAAATTCTTTTCCAATTTTTTTCTTCCAAACCTGCCCAGGCATGGCCAGAAACCAGCCCCCAATTCCCAGGGACGATTACGGCCCGGCCACGGGCCGAAAGGCCGGGGGGGCCAATCCGACCCTGCAAGGCTGGCATAAACTACCAGCGCACACACATACCGATCATAGTTTAGATTAATGGGATGGCACCTGGGGTGGCCAAACAGATTTCAGGGGTAGCACATACCACCCCAGGACACTCCCTGGACACGCCAATGGCAAGAACCCCCTGGTGCTATTATGAGTCCTCTATGCACGCTGTCCCGATCCGTTTCCTTGACGGCATTCAGTGAGCACGTACGTATTACCAGTGGCGTCACTAGCAGTGGTGTCTCCAGGAATCAAATTTAGGGGGGGCACAGAGGGGGCCACAGACAAAAGCAGGGGGGTTGCCTATAAAAGTCCAATATATATGCTTGTGTCCAATTGACGCGGGCAAAGTAGTCCAAAGTGCCCCGGGGGAGGTAAACGTTATTTTCACCTAATACCGTTAAAATCTGTGTGTGGCTTCGGGGATACCCCTGGTTCACGGCACGCTGTGTTGTAAACTTTCCAACTGTGTATCTTTTGTACGCTTTGTGGAGTGAGGGCTATTGGATGGTGTTTGGGTAAGGGCAAGTGTGCGTCAAACACTTGGTCACGGATATCCATTCATGCCAAACACCCACCTGATAGTCCAGCCCGATCCACGACTTAATGTGCTTGTCTGTGCGGTAGGGTGCGGTGAAGGCAGTCACTCTGGACGGTAACAGTTAAGGAACACAGTTTTAGTAGATTTATTATAAGAGATAGGGAAGGTATTAGGGTTTTGTTAGCATAGGCCATTTTGATTTGACGGACTCCACTAGGATTGTTTTGTTTATCGTTTGATGGTCGAGACTACTCCCATCTTAGTTATAGAGCAACATAGGAGTTTCTACAACCCCAACATTTTCAATACAGGTTTTACAAATTGTATCAGTTGTGTCAGTGCCATACTTGTGATACCATGCCTTCCCTACAGCAGTCTGTGTGTCGCGGCGCCGGAAGCTTAGATCACAAAATGTCATGCACAATAGTGGCACTGTGCTGTGCCCCGAGCCTGCGGCACTTTGGCATACAGAGCACCCAAGGAGGAGAGAAGCAGGCAGCCGGAGGGCAGAGCCCTCATCAAGTAAGTGGGGGAGTGGGCACAGGGTGCCATGTAGCGGCTGGGAGTTCAGGGGCGGGACCCCCCCACCTACATCGAGAGGGTGGCGCAGGAATGTCTTTTGTGCTGCAATCGCGGCTGAAACCTTTTGTGCGCGGCCCATGGACTTAGAACCAGCAAAATAGATGCTCCTAACCTGCACACCTTCCCCATCTTCTCAGGGTATTGATTTGATAATAGCACTAGAGTCCCAGGCTCCTTAACTCGAGGCCTTGCTGCCAACTGCTTCATGTAGCCTAGCAGGTTTCTTGTTTTCTCATTTTGTTGCCCTGACGCGTGCAAAGGATCTGAAGATACTGTAGGGACAGGCTCAATTCAGAACCTTTGCGCCACTGGTCGTGCTCCCTTGATCCTATGTGTGCGCAGAAGAGGAATGCACAAAGTGGCACGCAGCCTCCTTCCTCTAATCAGAAACAGCCATGGGCTGGTAATAGAATAATAGAGGGTACATGTGTTTTCGCTCACACTGGACCCCCCTTCCCTTCTTCCCCTCCCCTTCCCCTATGGATCTCTCCCAAGCTCCCCCTAATATTTAGTGAGTTCATTTAACTCATCCTTTAAGAGCATCTCTGAACCATGTCCCCTAAAGGTCAAAATATTATTTTACTCTCACCACAAATGCCAGTTGAGAAGGATTTATGGTACATAGGGTTTGGTGGAGGATGCACAAATTGTGGCTGTATGTTTCTGTGTGGGTGGAGTGTGACACTTAGAACTTTCAATAATCCTACTTCTACACAGTAGCCCGCCATTTTTCTACCTTCTAAACCTTTCCTTCCACTATGGCTGACCCAATATTCCCTCCTCCCTAAATGAATGGATTGCACTCCTCACCCACCTTTCGAGAGGATAGCTCAGCAGCAACTTGCTCGCCTTGGAAGCAAGACGACACAGAGCAACACAGATTCGATCCCCGGGTCCGCGAAACCTCTGGGTATTAAGCGCGTTATAAATAACATATCCTATCACCACCACCCCCCTCTATCATCCTGGATTGTCACCCAGCACATGATGCTGCTCACTTCCTCAAAGTTTGACCAATTGTGTCTGTGCCATGAGAACTCAGCCTGTCATCCTAATTTGGTTCCATGGACCTGGCGCTGACTCTGCAGTAACCAAAAGGATCAAGATCAGTCATGATACTCAGAGGAGTGCTGTAGCTATCCCAGTATCATGTTCGCAAGCGGGGGACTTAAATCTTTAACAATGTGGACGCAAAAAACGGACAGCAGCATACATCTGCATCAACCTGCCCTGCTTCGATATCTGGGCCACAGCGAGCATTGAAGCAAGAAAGAGAACGCTCTAAAGATTCGTGCGAGCACGGATCAACGCCTCCATATGTTTTCCGAAGCCTTGTGTGTTTGTGTGTGTGTGTGTGTGTGTGTAGGTGTGCTCTCCGTTTCTCCTGTCGCCTTTGTACCATTGGGCTACTCATCCTCTGTGCCCTTGACCCCTTGTGTGTACTCCCAAGTGCCTCCTATTGGTCTGAAGCTCCTACTTCTTATGGCTAAGACGTCACAAGCACACCTGCAGAGAAGCTTGCCTGGCTACAGTGCACACTACCACACCCCACTGCACCTCCCCTCCCATCAGAATGTAGGCACGAAACCCATCATTGACAGTTTCGTGCGTTACATTCTGATTGGAGAGGCTGCAGGGGGAACTTAATTGCTCTTCATTGTTGAACATTGGGGCCCTGTGTGTTTGACGTGGGCGGACCTAGCGCCACAGACAGTGCAGAGAGAGCAGACCAGCTGAGGTGGGGCGGGGGGACACAAGGCTGGTCCCAGGATTTCAGAGGAGGAGTAAGCCCCCCCTCCCGCCCCATCTGAGCAACGCCCCTGGTTACTAGCAATAACTCTTAGGGGGTAGGGAGCAAATCAGGGGTCACAAATAGAAGAAGGGGGGCAGGGTGGTGCCACATCAATTAAGGATCAACAAGGCTAACTGATTTAAGTAAACATACATGTTATGAACCTGGTTAGATAACGTGACATTATGCAAGTTCAGAGTAGATTTAAGGCATTACAAGTTTTGCATCAAGTCAATATACACCTGAAAGTTAACACAAGTTCAGCAGTTGGAATAAGGGCCTAAAAAAAATGTCCACAGGCATTGAGCGTTACAAGTGTTTTCCTGTGTGTTTTTCACTAAGCACAATTCATCATTTGTTCCTCATTACTTTAAAAAACGTAATGAAAAATTGCATAACAAAAGCAACAGCCCGCAAATAAACTTCTTCCTCTTCATGATGTACCATCAGGGTCCAGCCTACAGCACCCGAACGGCACCCCAGCCAAACGTACTTATTACAATTCCAACATGACACTTCAACTGTCTTCCTTACAGTGCCCACTCAGTGTTTTTTTTTTGTGAGGGGGGGGGGGGGTTACATCTTTTTGGATAACATTTCAACATTCCATCTATTCAACAAGCAATAGTACGGTTACATGTGATTTTAACAACCAAAAATTCCGAATGGTATATTTCATCACGACCAAAACACAGAAAAACACAGATTTTTTAAAAAAATTGGCACCCCCCAAACCCACTGATGTTCTACCCTTATAACACCACCCTACCCCCATCCCGACTCATTTTAACCCCTTACCTCACTACCCTTTATATATTTATTTAATATTTTCTGTGTTTTTCGGTATTGTGGTTTTCGGTGCAATGTACCACTCTGAATTATTTTCGGTAAATTGACTGGGTGCCAATAGTTCATGTCAGTTGCCGTGTGACAGTTTCGTGACTTTATATGCTACTATGCCTCCCCTCACAGAACAGTTTTAACAACATATAATATGGCATTGTTATTAGCATCACTCATCCAGGTTGGGTCAGAATTAAAATGTTCCATAGTCATGAGTATATAAACACTATCATGTATCCAAAGAAAACAAAACAAAGGGAAAAAGCGTAAAGATCCACGAGTGGGTAGGACACCTCGTTAGATATCACGTATCATGTGGGGTACTTTACTCAGTAGTAATAATCGGCATACAGAGTTTAAATCATTACACACCGTCTTGTGTCACCCCATCAGACAATATTTTAACTGTGTATGAATGCGATGTTGCTCCCCTCTCAGTGTTGGGTATGTTAGAGGTTCTCATACGTACTATATATATTGATTGAACAGCACTAGTCTTTCAAGAAAGAATACCAAGATGCAGAGACTGGTGAAGGAGTGGTTGATAAATCAACCAGAGGGTGGAATGTAGAGGAGCAGCCGAATGCCTCTGCAAGAAGTCCCGCCCCTGTTCTGCCTCTATGCTGGAAACCAGAAATTGCGACATTGTAGGTTCAAGCAAGGAATATCGAGGCTTAGTACCACCAAAAATTGGATCCGCCAGTCACAAAGTCAAAAGTTATGAATATAACTTTATTCTGTACAGATTCAAATATCAAAGCAGGTAGCTATCTGGCTCCCAACACCTCGCAGTGTGTACCAGAAAACACTGAGGGGAGTGAGTACTGGTCATCACAAAACATGCAACAGATACAGAGTGGTCCAGCGCCACGTGGGTGCTCACTCAAAGGTCTCTGTTTGGTATCCAAATGAGCGTGTGAGAATTATTCAACTGTGAAATCGAAGTGGTCCTGCAGTGGGTGAAGCTTAATCCTGTGCACATTCAAAAGTCTTCGATAGCCTATGAACTGAAATTGATCTGAGCCCGGGGAGGGGAATCAGGGGTGAACAGTGAGTCACCTGAGAAGATATTGATGTGGCAAATGTGAACCCGACTGAGTGATGCCTGTGAATTGAAATGGGTCTGAGCCTGGCTGAGGGAGACTAAGGGCCTCATTATAAGTGAAGCAGAATGGGTTAACGGGACCCGCTAAAGGAGGCGGACCCGTTAAACCCATTCCGCCTCATTATAAGCTCCCCTCGCAGGACCGGTAAGTAACGCCTGGTCAAACCAGGCGTGCTTACCGGGTCCTGCGAGGGGAAGAGGGAGCAAACAACGGGCTGCTCGTAATCGGCCCGTTGTTTGCTCCCTCCCACATTCCCATTCAGCACTATAGGGGCTGAAATGGGAATGGGGAAGGTCTGGGCCCGGGTTCCTGGAGGGAGGAATTACCGGGCCCTCCGAACTTGGAATGGCCCGGTAATTACCCATTCTGGGTACCCGGACCCGATTTTGGCGGCAGCCATGCCGCCAATAGCGGCATGGCTACCGGCAAAATCGTAATGAGGCCCACATTGTATAAAAGGGCACATGAGCCCAGAAGAAAGGGATCCGGGGTGAACTGTCAGTCACCAAAAAGGATATTGCTGTGACAAATGTGAACCTGACTGAGGGATGTCTACGAACTAAAATTGATCTGAGCGTGGCTGAGGGAGGCCAATTGTATAAAAGGGGATCTGAGCCCGAAAGAGGGGTATCCAGGTTGAAGAGTGACTCGCCCGACTTGAATTGTTTGGAAAGGAACTTTTTTCATTGTTTTTGTTAAATCAGTTCCTCTGAATCAAGAGATTTTGAATGTAAGAGACTTGGGCACAGAATGCCCTGATGATGGTAAAAGGAACTGTGTCCTTGTGCCGCAGAAGCCCAAGAGCGTGCTATGCTTGAGTGAACTGTCCTGTTCCATGCTAAAAAACATGGGAAATGGAGCACACTTGCCTGAACATTCTGACTTATCATTTTGTGAACACTTCTTTCTTTTTCGTGAACATTACCCACCGCTATTTGTAACTTAGTGGTAAGGATTGGCAATAATTTTTTTTTGTATTTGCCCTTTTTATATGACGAGACTCCACTAGGACTGTATTATTATTGTTTGATGGTCGTAGCTTGCTTCCATCTTAGATTTAGGTAGACGTTTTTCACACCCTTGATAAAGTTCAATAACACCCTTGAACTGTGGTCACTTGTGTCTGTCTTACTTTGATACCATGCCTTTCTCACACTACGGAGATCCCTCTCTGGATGTGACCAGTGGGTGGTAGCTACCCCATTCCGGGCCCTGATGTTGAATCACACCCATGATGCGGGCACTGCCGGTCATAGGGGTTTTCACATGACACTGGAAATCTTGTGTGAGGTTGCATACTGGCCACACATGGGCCAGGACCTCAACATATATCTTGCGTATGCACAATTTCTACCAAATTCCCCCACACACAGAGCTCCCCTACAAAAAGGGCAACGACACTGCCTTGGTCAGATTTGCAAGTCGATTTCATCGGACCAGTGATTCACTGCTCCAGAGGCAACAAGTACATGTTAACTGTAACGTGCTTGTTTACAAAGTGGGTAAAATGCCTTTCGGCCCCGAACTGTAAGGTGGAGACAGCTGTAGCGCTAATGATCAACCACACCTGCTCTCGTTTCGGCCATCTGCAAATGATTGAGTCGGGCCGAGGAAGTCACTTTACCAGTGAAGTGATAACTAAGATGTGGGAGATCATAGGGGTAAAGAGAAAACTCCATCTCTCGCCTGCCATCCGGTATCAAGCTGAGGGGTTGAGAGATACAATAAAACATTTGAAAGCATACTAAAGAAGATTGTGGCAGATTCTGCACCCTGTTGGGACATTCGATTACTGCTTGTCCTGATGGTCCTGATGGCACCATCTTCTGCAACAAAAATGTCTCCATTTGAGTTCATGACGAATGGAAAAAGGTGTTACCTCAGCATTTCATCTATAGAACTCAGGAGCTGCCAGTGATCCATGTGTCCACGACTCATGAGAATATTGAGAACCTAACGAAACATCTCCAGCATGCTTTTGCTTCTGCACAGCACAGCTTAGAGATGTCGGCTGAAGGAATGAAATGATACCATGACCTAAAGACCACTAAAAAGTAGTATGAGATAGGTGACAAGGTCTAGCTACATTTGTCAGAGCAATCAGGCTAATGAACAGAGTCTTCTTCCATCTTGACGTGTTAGCTTTGAGATTGTGGACAAAATCTCACCTGTTGCCTATAAGATCCACATCCCAAAAGGAAAACTGGGTCCACATCAATCAGTTCAAAAGCTGTCATGCCAGACAAGCTCTAAGAGTGAGTGAGGAGCCCACTGAAGTTAGAGCCGAGGAACCATCTGAGGAATTAAAGTAAGATCAGAACCCCGTATGTAAACTAAAATATATCACTGGTGAGAAATGATGTCTGACCAAAAATACATGTCTTTTTACTCCTCTCTTTAGAATCATAAACATCCCTCCATTCCAACCTGGGAAAAAGGGGGGTCACGAATGTACCCAGGAAATCAAAAGGGATGGGGCAAGAGGAGAGAAAGGAAAGGAGGCCCTTCCAACCCCCAGGAACCCGCAAGAACGAAAGCGAGAGCCCCCATAATGGGCTGTTCCTGACTAAAGGGATAGAGAAAAATTGCTGACTCACATGAAAGAAATCAAAACCTCACTCTTCCCTGCTCTTTTGGTGGAGAGGGACCCAAAGAAAAGAGCACGGTGGGTAGGCTGGGGTATTTTCAGCCCAAGACAAAAGGAAACTGCATTTGGCTACATTGGGTCTATAATGCAGAGTATGAAAAGCACACAGAGATGACGGCCAAACTGAAAAGGCAGCATTTCGTCTTCAACTGCCACATCAAAATGCTGTTTTAACGCTGGAAAATACACTTATTAAATTGGCCCTTTATTGCAATTGTCAGAGCTCAAAATCAGATGTTTACTTTTCAACACACGTGACTGTTGCAAAATTGTAAAACGTATAAAAGGAAATGTTTACCATGAAACTCCTTGGCCTAAATCTCTCAAATATATATTGTAAAGTGAAGGGGGCATTTAAATCATGATGTGAAATAATCAAAGGCCTCATGTGTGATATAAACGCAATAGTCAAAGTGTGAGTTTTCTGTGCCAGAGGGGCTGGGTTCAACTCAAAAAGACATTTTCAGGGGAGATTCAAAGACATTTTCACCTCCCCCCACCCGATGCAAAGTTGAAACTGTGCCCCAGACATTTTGAAGCAGATTACCTCATAGATAAATAAAAGACCCATCAATAGAACTAAAATCTTAAAACTACATGTATTTAAATGTGTTTCATTGTGTGGTCGGGACTTGAATGGCAAATTACATATTACAGAACCTGCTGCATGATGTTGACGGGGTAGAGGTTTACACCACCTGGCCGGAAGATAACACCACTTCTGCAGACCTCTGACTTTGCAAGAGTGATTAATGGTTTTACACCAGGCCAGAGTCAACAGAGGAAGAGAGGCCCAGATCTCTTGTTCAGTGGAAAAATGAAACCTAATGTACTTGAAGTAAAAATATGCATATAACTTGCAACAATTAAGAGGTGGCTCTAGCTTTAGGAGTGTATGCAGGATCACCCTTTGCCCATTAACTTTGGAACCGTGACTCTTACAGAAATCATTTAAATATCACTATAAAGTCCTGTCTGTTGACTTTTGTTAACCAAGTTACAAAGTGTTTCTAGCTCCCTAGAAAATGTTATGAAGCAGAAACCTGTGGAGGTAATAGCGTAGGGAAACATGAAACTGCATGTAAAATTTGGTGAAACTGACTTTTATTAACTGTGTGTAAACCACGATAAATCACTGTTTGAACCTGAAACCTTGTGAAGATATGGGAGTCACTTCATTAAGTCCGGCATGTTAAGAAGAATGTAAATATATACATATTGTTAGGTTTATTTAGAAATTAGAGAAAGTGTCTAGTCTAGGCTAGGCCTGAATGAGGGGATGTAAGATAGTTGTCCAAACAGAAGTTATGGCTAGTGAGCTGGCATGTCATTATTTAGACATTTCTATGGTTGTGGTTTAAGATTCATAAGGGGATTCACAATGGACATCAAAGAGGATCAAGGAGGATTGCCTGGGAAAAGAATGAGAAGGATTGACTGAAATTATCTGGGTGGAACTGCTAACCACAGAAAGGGACAGAGGCTGGGGATCTTTAACCAAAGGAGACAGAATCGAAGAGAGACTGGAGTATATCCATGACTGGTGTTGGATTTTTGACCAGATACCTGTCCTGGACCTGAATTACAACCTGGCTGCCCTTTCCTATATGCAGATCCAGAGATGATTATGTAAGTTAACTTGTTCAACTAAACCCAGCCTAGTGGGAATCTGCTTGAGTTAATACATTTTCCTTAATTAGTGGGTGGGGGGAAGGCAATAGACCTTTAGCAATTTCATAAAAAAATGTAATGAATTTTCATATAGCAAAATTACACAGAGTAATTTTGTTGAGGTTCGAAATCAACAACATTGCTTCCAGTGTGAATAATAAATATGGCCTATGACGTTATTGGGGTATCCCTATTATTTTTTGCCAGCCCCAAAACTCCCTAAAGGAAGAGGAAGGGGTGCATAAAAACGAAATTCTCTGATGCTTTCTGATTCTCATGAACCCTGCATTAAGGCAGAGGGGTCCCGTATGATTAACTGGGTCTTTGTGCTATGAAAGAAAAAGTGTCTTCCCAAAGTTAAACGGAATAAAGTCCCTGATTTGAAATGCACACTTTCTACAGAAACTGGGAACAAGTTCCCTGAGAGAAGGGAGATTTTGCATTGCAAAATGGGGATGAACAAAGGTTTTCTACAAAATACATGGACGTGTTTGTTTTGAAAGGTTTGTTGTGCTATAACATTGAGAGTATTGCAAAGTATGCAGGGAGATTAAAATAAAAGTTAAATTTCATTTTTGCCAAAAGTAAAGATTGGAATTGTATTTAAGTTAAACTTTGCAAAAAGGGAACCTCATGCAAAGTCTATGGTGTAGTTTAAATATGTTGATTTGTTTTAAGGAGCTGCATCATTTTGTCATTCAGGGATTCTTGTCTGACAGAAGTGTTGAGATGATCATTTGATCTGTATTCTATTTGCTGGAGACTGAAAAGCAAAAACGCACATTTGGTGTAATCTAAGATGTTTTGTTACTTTTTATCCCCAAAGGGTGAATGATTTGTATTAAATCTTTGTTCTGGTTCAACAGAGAATGTGGCGTGTCATGTAAAGTAGTGTAAATATAAAAATGTCCATAATAAGTCAATAAAAATATATTCCTTCTATACACCGTCCTGTTCTTAGCTTAACATTGCTAAAGGACAAGGGATTCACTAGTTCTACCTGCATTGTCTCTACACCCCAGCCCCTTTTCTTGCCTGACTCCCTTTAGCCACTTTTCTTTTCCCATCACATTTAGTCCATTTTCTTGCAGCCGGGCCCGTTAGCCCATGCCCTTTTTGTTGCCCTCTTTTTTCACTTTTCTTTCCCAAGTCCTATTCAAACCCTGTTCTCGCCTCAGTCCGTAAGCCCCTTTTGGACCCTGTTATTGCCCCAGTCGCTTTTAGCTCTTTTTCTTGCCCCCAGCCTGACTAAGGCCCATCGCCGTTTTTGTGCTGCCTTTTCCCTGGCTCGGCTCTTACTTGGCCCTAAGAGCCAGGCCAGATCCCCAGGCTCAGCCCTGGCTTGGCCCTACCCCAGAATTCCATGGCTCCCCAGGTCTAGTCTTTACCTTGCTTCTAAGGTGGCGCGGGTCACCGAAGTATGTCTGGGATGGAAGGGGGGCAAAAGAGGATGGAAAGGAGGGGGTCGAACTGACGTACAGAGGGGGCGCAGTCAGGTAGCATAGGGAGAGGGAGCCGGTGGACTATACATATACTGTTACACTCACGAAGCGCTGGTCCCTTTGGTCTAGAAGCCGGCTCTGCGGTTCCGTTCGGAATGGTACCACCAAGATGGTGGATCGCAGTACGAACGGTTCCGCTATTGCCGTTCCAGTCCTCTCACGTTCGCCAGAGGTACGGCGTACCGCTCACGTGACTCTTCATAGGCCATGGAGACTTCCAGCTCTTCGCGTCGCTACTGTGCTAGCGGATGCTCCGTGAGTTCGCAACTAGGCAATCTCAATCCTTCGTAAAGCCTCTACCTCTACCGTTACTAACCCCTCTTCTCTTGACCTTCCAGATCCTCTATCCAGCATTCTTGGCAGATACATATTCCCCGGATTCATCTAGCGTCTCATTCTGATACGCTGCCTCAGAGTTCTCGAGTTACTGCATTCTGGGTATTAACAAAAACTCTCGTCCAAGTCCCTTCCTTCTTCGAGTATTTTAGGATCTGATTCTACTTACCTTTACTTTCTTCTTACAGACTAGTGTTCCAGTTACCACTCTCTGTGTCCCGTATTCTCGGCTTCTCTCCTGGTATTTCTAATCCGGCTGGTTAAGAGGTCAGGGAAATCAGTCTCCTGCCTGTTTTTACCCATTTCCCTTCCTGTACTGCTACTATTCATCTCTTCGCTTCTCATCTCTCCCCTCTCCAGAAGCAGTCTTCCGATACTCAACGCCATGATCGAATAGGAGTCATCAGCCTGCGAACCACACTCAAACCACACTCCAATCTTCGGATCCTGCGCTCGACCAGGGTTTTCTTCCCCAGAGGGTTTCCCTGACTGGTGCGTACCTCTCACGCTGAGTTTCCCTACCGGTTGAGAGGTTGACGCATTGGTCGGGGAGATTCTTGAGCTCAGCATTTGCTTTCCCGTTGAACATATCAGTCTGCTCAGGTAAGACCTCCAAACCTATTCAATCGGGAGTTATTGTAACTAGCCTAAGGTTCTAGTATTGCATAACAGTTAGCGACGCCTAAAATAAAAATATAAAATAAGGCTACGGCAGACTGTGATTCAATGGAACAGCAAATGCAACAACTAATTGCCGCCATGCAATCAATGTCCCTAGAGATACAAGCTCTTAAACAGGATAATGCCCAATTACGACAACAGGTTACTCGTGCCTTCTCAGACTCTCCTCCAGTATGTTTGAATACAGGCAAGTTTGACGGAGACCCACACAAACTCAAGGAGTTTCTTGATAGCTGCACTGTGCAATTTACCTTCAAGTCCCGCTTCTTTCCAACAGACAAAGATAAGATTGGCTTTGTGATTTCTCATTTGGCCGGACCTGCTTTGGCCTGGGCTACACCTTTAGTGACCTCTAATAATGTGATCTTGGACTCTTATTCTGCTTTCACCAACAGTTTGAAAGCAATGTTTAGTAGACAAGAGATCTCGGTATCCACGCAAGAAAGACTGTTAGATCTTAGACAAGGTAACAAAGACCTACTTACCTATATCACTCTCTTCAAACAGCTTTCCTCTGAGTCAGGATGGCCAGACGATGGGTTGCTCACCTTATTCCGACGAGGACTTTCAGACGAATTAAAGGATGAGGTAGCTAAGGTTCCGCGTCCGGCAAATCTAGCGGATATGATCACACTCATCATGCAAATCGATTACCGCTTACATGAACGTTCTTTTGAAAAGAAGAAAACTAGAGGCATACGATCTCAACTCGATTATCCCCCCGTAACAAATAAAGCTATCACTTCAGACGAGCCTATGCAAATAGGAACAGTGAGAGGGCCCCTATCGATAGGTGAGAAAGAGAGAAGGAAGAGTATGGGACTATGCATGTATTGCGGAGCTTCGTCTCATAAGTTACGAGATTGTCCTTTAGTTCCCCCCCGACGCACTCCAGCCAAGGGGTCGGGAAACTTCAAAGCCCTACCGCAGGGGGAACAACGGTAGGGGCGCAAGATTCTGATTCCCCGAAGAGAATCCCTGTAAATCTGGACTCAGTAGCAACCACTCAAAACATGGTTATTATTTCTGTTACTCTTGTTTTTCACACTCAGATGGTACAGAACATACCTGCTCTGATAGATTGCGGTGCTGCAGGGAATTTCATTGATGACCAATGGGCCAATAAACATGGAATTAACTGTATACCCAAAGCGATGGTCACTCCTATTCAAGGAGTGGACGGACATCCACTAAGTTCTGGTCCTATCCGAGAACAGACAGAACCTGTTGTCTGTCAAATTGCCTCTCATAAAGAGACCTTATCTTTCGATTTAATCAAGGCAGCCCATTTCCCCATTATATTGGGTCTCCCCTGGTTAAGGAGACATAACCCCTTTATAAATTGGACAGCAGGTACTCTTTTCCTCGGCTCGGAATACTGTGTCAGCCATTGTTTAGCCAAGGAATCAGTTGGCATCTACATCCCGACTGAAAACTCGATCCCTTCACCAGTATCCTCAATAAACAACTTGGAGATTGTTCCGGAATGCTATTCTAAGTATCAGTCTGTCTTTTCCAATCCCCAGTTCCCTACTCTACCGCCTCATAGAAGAGATGACTGTCACATTGAACTTCTTCCGGACAAACCTATCCCGTTTGGGAGGATGTATGTCCTTTCCCAACAAGAAAAGGTAGTCCTCAAAGAATATCTCCAAACCAATTTAAGGAACGGGCTCATTACTGAGTCGGTTTCCCCGGCCGGAGCCTCTCTCTTCTTCATTCCAAAGAAGGAGACTAATGAACTTCGACCTTGTATTGACTACAGGGGTCTTAACAAAATCACAGTGGCAGATAAATATCCTATGCCTTTAATCCCTGACATCTTGGAGGCAGTCCGAGGGGCTTCCTTTTATACTAAACTGGACCTTCGCGGAGCATACCATCTCATCCGGATTGCCCCTGGAGACGAATGGAAGACAGCATTTCGAACCCCATTTGGGCATTTTGAGTATCACGTCATGCCTTTTGGATTGGTGAACGCACCTGCTGTGTTCCAGCGTTTCATGGACCATCTGTTCGCAGATATTCTATTCCATTTTGT
This sequence comes from Ambystoma mexicanum, assembly GCF_040938575.1. Taxonomy (NCBI): domain Eukaryota; kingdom Metazoa; phylum Chordata; class Amphibia; order Caudata; family Ambystomatidae; genus Ambystoma; species Ambystoma mexicanum. Next base: position 616,159,083 of record NC_090931.1, on the reverse strand, counting down.
AATCATCTACTTAGACGACATCTTAGTATACTCCTACTCTCAAGAAGAACACCTGATACATGTAGAAACTGTACTCAAACGACTGCAGTCAAATCAGCTGTACTGTAAAGCATCTAAATGTGAATTTCACCAAAGACAGGTAACCTATCTCGGGTTTGTGATGTCAGCCCAAGGCATTTCCATGGATCCAAAAAAGATCTCCGCTGTGGTTGATTGGCCCATACCTTCTAACGTTAAGGAGATCCAACGGTTTTTAGGTTTTGCTAATTTCTATAGGAAATTCATCCCTAACTTTTCGGATATTATTCTGCCCCTGACTCGACTGTTAAAGAAGGGAATTCCGTTTGTTTGGGATAAATCCACCGATTCTGCATTTCAAACACTTAAATCCTTGTTCACTTCTGCATCCTGTTTGATTACCCCCGACCAGAATAAACAGTTTTTTGTGGAAACTGATGCATCTCATCATGCTCTGGGCGCGGTCTTACTCCAACAAACCGACCAAAGAGATGAAAGACCAGTTGCATATCTTTCTAAAACCTTCAATGCTTCGGAACAGAACTACTCTGTGCTCGAAAAAGAATTGTTGGCTATAAAAAGGGCGTTTGAAGAGTGGAGACACTTGTTACTAGGTTCACCCTTTCCTGTAGTGGTACGAACAGATCATCAAAATCTCAGGGTCCTACAGAATGCACATACAACCAACAGCCGACAAGCACGTTGGGCGTATTTCTTCCTTCCATTCCGGATCGAATTCACTATTCTTCCAGGAAAACAAAACCAGAGGGCGGATGCTCTCTCTCGTAAGGACGTTCCTGTCTCCCAATTCAGCTCTGAACAATTGTTCCCCAAAGCAAGATTCATCGCTGTCATCACCGACTTCTTAAGCGAATTGAGGACTGCATCGGTTTCTAACCTTGACGCCTGCAAGAAGACAGCCAGTACTTACCATCTTTCCCAGGACGATTCCTTTTTCTTTCACAAATCGCAAGTCTTCATCCCTACTTCAGAGTTGCAGCATGAAGTATTACGAATGTGTCACGACTCTCGGGCCGCTGGGCATCGAGGCGTTCAAGGCACTTTGAACCTAGTGCTAAGATATTTTTGGTGGCCGGAAGTCCGCAAGGATGTACAGGACTATGTAGCAGCCTGCATCGTTTGTTCCCAATCCAAGAATCCCAGAACTCCACCTTTGGGGCTGCTCACCCGGATGCCGATTCCAGAGAAACCTTGGCAAGTGATCTCTACCGACTTTATAGTAGATCTTCCTCCCTCACGCAACAAGACCGCCATAATGGTCACCATTGATTATCTTACGAAATTGGCACATTTTACTCCCATGAACAAGCTGCCTGGGGCTGGGGAAATGTCTAAGATTTTCCTTTCTGAAATTTTCTCCAGACATGGCCTACCGGACACAGTGGTCTCCGATAGGGGCCCTCAATACACCTCCAAGTTTTGGGAAAAGGTTTGCCAAGTCTTAGAAATCAAGCGGGCTCTCAGCTCGGGATATCACCCACAGACGAACGGACAGACGGAACGCCTTAACCAAACCTTGGAGGCCTATCTACGGTGTTTCACATCAGCCGCCCAAGACAATTGGTTGGACTTGTTGCCTTTAGCCGAATTTGCATATAACAATGCCCTTCATTCGGCCCTTCATACTAGCCCTTTCCATTGTACTTATGGATTCCATCCTTCCTTTGTTCCTTCTGTCCCTTTATCCCCTTCTAGTTGTCCAGGAGTGGATGGCCTTATTTCCGAAATACAAGAAGGACATAAATCGGCTAGAGTCTCATTACGAATGGCTCAAGATAGGGCCAAGCGGACTGCTGATAAACATCGCCAAGACGTCCCACCTTTGAGCCCGGGAGATACTGTTTGGTTGGCTTCTCGCTTTCTTCCCCGGCATCTGGTCCCTTCCAAGTTATCCCCTAGGTTCTTCGGTCCATTCAGGATCTTATCGATGGTGGGTTCTGCGGCAGTCAAGCTCGATTTGCCCTCGTCATGGTCCCGGATTCATCCTGTTTTTCACCTCTCCCAGATTCGGTTGACAGTACCGGATCGATTTCACCGGTCGGATTGTACCCCTCCTCCTCCTATCTCTACCGATACTGGTCCAGAATATGAAGTCGCCAGTATCTGTGATTCCCGTTATCGGAGGGGGAGGCTACAGTTCTTGGTGGACTGGAAGGGGTACTCCCCTGCAGAAAGAACGTGGGAGCCGGCCTCTGGAGTTCATGCTCCACGTCTGGTCCGACGATTCTTTAGGTTGCATCCAGGGAAACCAGGGTCGCCCCCCAGGAGAAGGGGGCATACTGTTACACTCACGAAGCGCTGGTCCCTTTGGTCTAGAAGCCGGCTCTGCGGTTCCGTTCGGAATGGTACCACCAAGATGGTGGATCGCAGTACGAACGGTTCCGCTATTGCCGTTCCAGTCCTCTCACGTTCGCCAGAGGTACGGCGTACCGCTCACGTGACTCTTCATAGGCCATGGAGACTTCCAGCTCTTCGCGTCGCTACTGTGCTAGCGGATGCTCCGTGAGTTCGCAACTAGGCAATCTCAATCCTTCGTAAAGCCTCTACCTCTACCGTTACTAACCCCTCTTCTCTTGACCTTCCAGATCCTCTATCCAGCATTCTTGGCAGATACATATTCCCCGGATTCATCTAGCGTCTCATTCTGATACGCTGCCTCAGAGTTCTCGAGTTACTGCATTCTGGGTATTAACAAAAACTCTCGTCCAAGTCCCTTCCTTCTTCGAGTATTTTAGGATCTGATTCTACTTACCTTTACTTTCTTCTTACAGACTAGTGTTCCAGTTACCACTCTCTGTGTCCCGTATTCTCGGCTTCTCTCCTGGTATTTCTAATCCGGCTGGTTAAGAGGTCAGGGAAATCAGTCTCCTGCCTGTTTTTACCCATTTCCCTTCCTGTACTGCTACTATTCATCTCTTCGCTTCTCATCTCTCCCCTCTCCAGAAGCAGTCTTCCGATACTCAACGCCATGATCGAATAGGAGTCATCAGCCTGCGAACCACACTCAAACCACACTCCAATCTTCGGATCCTGCGCTCGACCAGGGTTTTCTTCCCCAGAGGGTTTCCCTGACTGGTGCGTACCTCTCACGCTGAGTTTCCCTACCGGTTGAGAGGTTGACGCATTGGTCGGGGAGATTCTTGAGCTCAGCATTTGCTTTCCCGTTGAACATATCAGTCTGCTCAGGTAAGACCTCCAAACCTATTCAATCGGGAGTTATTGTAACTAGCCTAAGGTTCTAGTATTGCATAACATATACGGCCAAAAGGGGAGGGCAAAAGACATGAGGGGCGGGAAGGGGGGAGCCCAACCTGCCAAACATCATTGTGCGAGAGCAGCAGGGGTGAAGGATGCACCCCACACCCTTTTGAGGCCTAACAACAACAAGGATAAGGGAAAAGAGCATCAGTGTGGTGAGAGGCAGCCCACCAAAGGCGGCACAGACGAGGCATGCGCCGCAAACAGCAGCATGGCAAACACATGGAACCCTTGCACCATATTCTTATTATTGCGTTAAAAGAGCAACATTCTAACAGAGATTCCTATTATTGCTGCTACTGGTACTTACGTTTTACCTCTAGTATTGGGGATCATTTTATCATAAGTATGTCATTAAGATTGGGGTTCATTTTGCTGTACTGAGCTCGTTTTGATCAAGATACAGCGTTTTATAGTAGGCATCATCTCGGTTTACACTAGTCATGTATTCATTTGTTATGCATCGTATATGAAATGAATGTTGATCATGTTTTGCTTTCATGTGAATTCTTCCCTAAAAAAAGCTAACCAACAGCAACAGCGTAAACTGAAAGTTATTGAAGGGCAACCTTCTTCCATCTCCATTATCCTTAGAATCACAAAACTCCTTTCATTTTGAAAAAAAGGTGTATTACTTAAGCTTAGCATAAAGGGTGTGTGCTTTATGTGGGCCTGACGACATCTCCTCCAGGAAGACACAAGAAGCCCGCAAGGAGAGTATGAGCAGCCCTTCCAGCCGCAGGATGGCAAGAGCACGCGCAGTGGCATGGCCACAGACCTGCTGGCTGGTGGCACTACTTCCACGCGCGTCCAACAGTCGACCAACCGGGAACGTTGGCCACAAACACACAGCATGGGAGGTTTTTAAGCATGACCATGGGAAAACAAGCATTTAGAAAGCAATAGGCCTGGCTGTGTAACAAGAAAAATCCTTTGAAAGTTGAGCACAAAGAACTCTGTTACTTGTGTAACATCATAAGTGTGTAGCTGCAAACCAGTGCTGTTACATAGCTCGTGTTTGACATCCCACGAACATGGATGCGTTTGTTCATTCTAGAAACCCCTATGCAGTGGAAAGGAAACGGGCAGGTCGAGGTGTCTGGTGTCTTTCTCTGTCATTGATGTATATATTTGGTCTGCATCCCAAATTAACTCTGTTCTTGCAAACTGTTCAACGGACCCTTTTTTAACTGGACATAAATTATTTTTTATTAAGCATATGTAATACTAGGCATGCTCCCAGCCAAGGCAGCTGCTGTTTGCCTGTTTTTATTGACTGGCTCCTCATTCACAGGCAGGTGTCCTCGCTCTTACTGTAGCCCTTTCCTTATCTTTCAGAGACGGCATGATAAAGAGTGCGCCCTCTTCTGGCAGAGGAACATACAGCGAACTGCAGCAAATCCTGTAGACAGAAGACCCAGCTGGCAGGGTGGAAGGCCTTGGCCCTCATTACAAGTCAGGCGTTAAGGGTTTAACGGCGCCGTTAACACTTAACGCCTGATTCACACTTTAACGCCTGCTTTTTGCAGGCGTTAAAGTCCAAGGCGCTAAGCGACCTTGGTGCTAATTACGGCACCGTAATTTACGGTGCCGTAATTAGCGCCTTCCCCATCCCCATTATGCCCTATGGGGCAAAAATGTGAATGGGGAAGGGCAAATGGTGAATGGGGAATTACCGCCCCACTCACCTTGGAATGGGGCGGTAATTCCGCCATCCACCATGGCGGAATCCGGCATGGACCATGGTGCTCCGCCTGACTTGTAATGAGGGCCCTTGTCTTGAGTTTTTACTTTCTTACTAACACAAGAGTGCTCAGGTCCCGGGAGTGTAAATAACGCCTGCTTTATCACCTTATTTCTGCTCCTGGGCATTTTCCTGCCTTTTGATGGGTTCCACCTCTTTTTCCGATGGCCTTTCAAAAAGCGATTTGCTTTTTCACCAGTTTGTCATTTTTATGCTGACGTAAAAGCAAGGCATTCCTATGGAATCCACCTGTTTTTTTCACACCAGCAAACAGCAGGCCCATTCCATAGGAACCCATTGAGAACGCTGCCTGTCCTGAGTAATTGGCAGGTGGCAGTTACGCATTTTGACCTTCAGAGTGCAAAAGGGAGGTGTTATAGCGTTTCTGCCTCAATTGTACACCTCTTTTGCACTCTGAGGGGCAAATGAGGAAAATCGGTCACCAGGGACCGAAGCTGTCCCCTCTGGGCAATTCACAATGTTTTTTTAAAATGAGCTCCAAGATATCAGTATCAAGGAGGTAAACGTATCTTTACACAGACCTAATGATGTCTAAAATGGGCGAAATTCAAGCATGCCTAGCATGTGAATACAGTTATTTTTTTTGAATTAAGTGCCTTTATCACAGGCAATACAGAATACAAAGCAAAGCCAAGAATAGCACACCTGAAGTCGCAGAAAAATGACTAGGACTATCAGGAGCTAGAGCCATTTCTAAAATGCGTCCAGATACCTTTGGGTTAGGTGCGCTTTATAAATAAACAAATAAATAAATAAATGAAATAGCCACATGGCAGAGTTTTTCAAAATGCTACCACATACAGGAGCAGTACCCCCAAAGGATACTGGCCCATGGGGGAATGCAGATCTTTCCTGGCAGGCCAAAGCATTGGCCCATGGGGGAATGGAGATCTTCCCTGGCAGGCCAAAGCATTTGGAAGTTGACTAGGGAACAGCCAGCCATGTTAGGGAGAATATCCAGCGTTTTATGCCGTGAATTATACGTTACACAGTGACGTTCCCCTTTCAAAATATGTCACAGCGCTGATGGAACTGCTCTAGATGCTAAGCCACGCCGTCCAGGAGAACGGGTGTGATCCATTTGGAATCTTGTATTAGACTGTGAGCAGCTAAGAGACGACAATGGGTAATGATCAGTCAATCTCTCCTTTAATGGCCAGTGATCTCTCACACGGTTATGTCGCTATGCCGCTATTTGATCCTTAACTTTGCTCACAGGCTATGTTGCCTTCATGCCTCCTGTGACACGGACTTCCTGATTGGTAAGTATATTATCAGCCATTTAGGTATACATGCCTTTCTATATATACCTTGTCATCCTTGTTTATATATTGTCTTCTCTTCCAGCAAGGACTTGCAAACTGTTTGTGTATTAGTACCCCTCTGGGCATTTCCTTTGAGGGAATTGAAAATGGTGTGGTCTCGATTGAAATGACTTCTCTGTTGAGATGCCCTCAGTCCTGTGTTCAAACCATTGTGGATTTTCCACGAGCAGATTTTAAGGAACAACTCCTTTATGAAGTACTCACCAATTGTATTATATATTTAATGGTATTATTCATTGCACATTAACATTGAAAAATTGGACGAATTTGTTTGAGTTGAGCATCAATGGTTCTCCGTGAGCCTTTGTGCAATAGAATATCCAACAGGTCAGTCTTTCTGAAAGGTCGCCGCGAGATGGAGCCGAGTAAATAGCATGTTATGCTTTTCCTGAAATATGACTGGCTACGCCCCAGCTCTATAGGATTCTAGGCACATCAGATGATATCCCTGTAGGCATGTCCACCTCTAAATAGAACAGCAGGTTCAAATCCCTGCATCAGCTGATTCAGTATTTCATCCATTCATAGTAGAAAGTTCCAAAAGGCAATTTAAATTTTAAAAAGTTACAGCACTTACATTTTGACACCTATGAGTAATGATATTAAACACTCATTTTTTTTATAAATGCAATTAAATAGGAAAACAATGTATTTTATTATACTTACATTCATACAACGTCATTCATTTTTTTAAAGCAAAATAATCTTGAAAATGCAACAATTCAAGCAATAAAATAATAAAAGCTTCCAAAGAAAAAAAATTAACTGGTATAGCAAAACAATAAAAAAGAATCGAAAGCATATTTAAAAAAACAGGAATTCATGGATAACAGTAGAACAATCACATAATTTCAGACATGGGCACTACCCACCAAATGGACAAACTATCACACAAAAGCCCTTTCTACTTCTGAATACTATTTCAAACGTATTTAATCATGTTCCCAGTCTCCACAGGGCTATCAAATTTCGTGTTTAGGGCTTTTAAATCTTCCACACTGTGAGTACAGGAATTTCACTTTCCCATCATTAGTCCCAGGAGCATAAATAAAACAAGAGGGAAACAGTCTACCAACATAATAGTAATGTTCATTGCAACCAAAACTGGGCATGCATTCCAGAGATTACTAACAGAAACACACTGATGGTAGTCTCATACTAGCTATAAAAGGGCATCCCATATGGAACCAATATGCCAGTCACCAATGAAACACAAGAGCCTGCTTTTAATATTGGTAAGATTCCAGTTTATTCTAATTAATATACACAAATAAAGTGATGGTTTAGCAATGACAGTGGATCTGGGATATTTAGATAAGCCCTAAGGGCTAATGTTCTCTCTAGAAGCAATACGTATAAGCATATTGAAATAATGGGGATGATCGGAAATTGGTGTAATGAATCGAGGGAATTCCTCCCTTCTCCCCAAGGGGAGACCCTTCCTGCAAGGCTAGGGAAGTGAGCCCGCTCCGCAATACCCTCCATAGGTCTAGAGGCAAGTGGGACCTCACCGGGAGAGACTCCCCCTTAGGTGACAAGGACTCCCGTTCCCACGAGTAAGCCCTCAGGCTAGTCGTACCATGGCCTACATGGGATGTGTTAAAATACAGGAAAATGTGAATGATCAAGACTGGGATGAAGAAACGCCTAAAAGATATCATTCTCTTTCGACAAAAGGCTTTATACCTTTAAAACAGGACGTCCACGTTACTGGGACGAGTATGTTAACGACCATGATTTCAAAGAGTAATTGTAATTGGTTATTTATAACGCACTTAATACCCAGAGGTTTCTAAGCGCGGACCCAGGGATCGAACCTGTGTTGCTTCGTGTCGTCTCGCTTCCAAGGTGAGCGTGTTGCCCCTGAGCTATCCTTCCGAGTGAAGTGAGAGAAGCGAGAAATGTAGTTGCAGGCTGTGGGAGGTCCCAAGTAGCACGGCACCAGATGAGAGATAGAGGAGATGAACTGCGAGTTTCAAACTCACTTGTTCAGGACGCCAAAGCCATGACAATCACGGGGCGTGAGAAACCAACAGACAGCTCAAGTAGAGGTGGTGGCGAGACGACAGGCAGGAGTCTGTGGTGGACCCTTGGTCCGAAAACATTGCAGAGATGCCATCAACCCAGAAGAACTGAGTGGCCGTGAGTGCAGTCCAGCACGGCAGCGCCAGGAGAAGGAGAACGAGAGCAAAGACTTGAACACTGAAGAAGAGACACATCCGCGACACCCAGCAGAAAGGAGAGCCCCCAGGACCGAAACCCTCCGACAGTGTTCCCCGCCACGAAAGAAGGTCGGGTAAACTGAAGGTACGGGGAGACTCCAAAGAATCAACATGTGGTACATCCAACTCGTCACAGTCGAAGTTATGACACAGAGTTAGCTTCGCAAAGGAATAGATACACATATTGTGAACCAGGAGAGAACATTGATGAGAAACTTGATTATGACAGAGATAACCACTGGGACAAAACACCCTGGGAAAGGGGGGAAATACAGAGCTATCCTGCACAAGAACAAACTAGAGTTAAGGGGAGAGAAAGCTCGAGCTCTGACTTCACAGTTGTACACCCGCTCCAAACCAAAGTGAACCAGGAAAACTATATTCCTTCAGAAGGGCACAAGCAGGTCTATGACCAAAAGTATGAAACAAGAAAGAGAGAGACAAAGGGGAGTGAAGGTGAAGAAGGAAAGTGCTACACCCCACTGAGGGAAATAAAGAGTTTAATACAAGAAGTCACAAGAGACTATTTGTAAATTGTATATTAAAGACTGGTACTAGCAGTACCCTCAGGAAAACAGAGTCATTCTCCTGACCTAAGTTTGTTTTCTCTTAGTGGTACGCTCAGTTTAGAGAGGTTTTTGACAGCAGACTTGTTTCTTTGGACATTCACGACTGACAAACAAGCATCTTAGTTATTAGTATAGACATGGATCACCCATAGACATAGGGAAAGTTAGGCCTTTTACTTTTACTTTAATAAACCAGAGTATACCATGTCCTCTGAGAGTCGGGGCCTCATTACGACCCGTGCGGAATGGGTTAACGGGTTCCGCTAATGGATGCGGACCCGTTAACACGATTCCGCACAATTACGTGGTCCCCTCGCGGGACCCGGTAAGGACGCCTGGCAATACCAGGCGTCGTTACCAGGTACAGCGAGGGGACCAGGGAGCTAACAATGGGCCGGTCGTAATCAGGCCGTTTTTAGCTCCCTCTCCCATTCCCATTGAGCCCTATGGGGGCTCAAATGGGAATGGGGATGGTCGGGCCCGGGTTCCCTGAGGGAGGAATTACCGGGCCCTTCCGAACTCGGAATGGCCTGGTAATTCCCCATTCAGGGTACCCAGTAAAGAAGCCCGGTTTGGTGGCAGCCATGGAGCTAGTAGCTCCATGGCTGCCGCCAAACTCGTAATGAGGCCCTCTGTGTCCTTCTTCTGACCCACCACAGTGGGCATTGGTACTTAAGGCTACAGAGGTATTCCCAATGTATATTGTACAATTTTAGATTTCAATTCTATAGCTGTGAATAATTAAGGAAACTTTTACATCAGTTGCTTGGTTTTGTCCTGAAAATGTATGAATATTATGTTATGTTGTGTTAGGAAAACTTGCAACGCACACATACACCCAAAGGCATCTTGGCGCGAAGAAGTATGCAGTGAGCCAAAAACAAGCAGAGGAGAATCTGCAGAAAAGAGTGGTCTTGAGTAAGCAATGGAAGGTTAAATTATTCTCAATCGACTTAAATTGAAGAGGAAGACTGTTCCACAGCTTACCAGCCACTACACAGAAGGCCCTGCCACCCACTCTCTGAAGGCGAAACCTTGGGACCACCACCAACCGGTCGCTACTAGAGCGGAGAGTCCAATTGGGAATGTAAGGCTGAAACTTCTCCTGAAGAAATTCTGGTCAAACCTGATAAACCACCCGGTGATCAACGCAGAGAGATTTCAAGGTGATCCGCTGCTGCACTGGAAGCCAATGCAAGTGGCGCAATACTGGGCTGATATGAGCCCCATACAGGGTTGCAGTAGAAACTCGAGCGGCTAAGTTCTGGAGCAATTGCAGCTGGCGGATCAAGCAAGGCGGCTGGGCCAGAAAAGGAGCACTGCAGTAGTCAATTCTGCTAGAAACCAGCACAGGCACCACAGGCGGGCGCAGTCAAACATGAAGAAACTGCAAGATTTTACAGAGAACCTGCAAGCGGAAATGGCCGGACTGGCATACTGCACTCACCTGTAGCGCCATAGAAAGAGACGTGAACAGGTAAACCCCAGGTTCCTCACCACTGTCACCAGGATAGGGAATACACCCAAAGAACTAGGCCAGAAGGAAGAAGACCAAAAGTCAGGCGTAGCCAAAGAACCCACCACCAAGACCTCCGGCTTTTCCCCGTTACGTTTGAGCCAACTGGTGCTCATCCAATCCCCCATGGCCAGAAGGCAGTCATGCAGACGAGATGACGCACCATCCTGGTCAAGATCTAAATGGACCAGGATCTGCGCGTTGTCTGCATAAGAAATAGCACCTAAAGCCATGGGAGCGGATAAGAGCAAATAGGGAACAGATATAGATGTTAAATAACATTGGGGACAGGGCGGAACCCTGTGGAACTTCACAGAACAAAGAGTAAAAAGAAGAAAGGAAAGGGGGGAGTGATACAGACTGGCCTCGACCAGTCAGAAATGAGGTGAACCAGGCTAGCACAGGGACAGATATTCTGAGCGCCGCCAGCCGAGAGAGGAGGAGGGGGTGATCGACAGTATCAAAAGCCGCTGACAGTTCGAGCAAAATCAGGATCTCCACTCATCCACTGTCGACCAGCCTGGCAAGGTCATCCATGACTGAGACTAGGACACGCTCCGTACCCCTTCCTGGCCGAAAACCAGACTGAAAAGAATCGAGCACTGCAGAAGACTCCAGAAACGAGGAGGGACCAGAGCTTCCAGGAGCTTCATGAAAAATGGCAGCAAAGAAATAGGACGAAAATTAGATAAAATGGAAACCATCCAAAGATGGTTTTTAGAATGAAAGAAATCTGCAAGTGCATCGCCGTCAGACTGAGATGGAAGGTATGAATAATTTCTGTAATAAAAACTGACCCTCCTCGAAAGATGTTGAATGTGTTTTAATAATACACAATATTAATGTAGTGATATAATTTCCCTTAAAGTAGAAGTCTATTCCTTTGGGAGTTGATTCCATCCCCAAACTCTTTCCTGCTTATCTGACAGCCTCTCAATCGCACAGAAGGGAACTGGAAAGGAGGTGCTATAAAATAAAAGAGCTTGGCTTTATTCTATTGCAAATACATGAACTCTCTTTTAAATAATCTGTTTAATTTGCCTTCAGACCTACCCCCTTTATTTTGATAATACATATTGAAGCCTTGCTGATGACACTGCAGTGCACAGATCTTAAATCTGTGCCAAATCACCCTTCGTAACCCCCTGATTCAGAAATGCCTCTGGGACGATAAGTGGAAAAGTCTAATTCCCTTATTCACAGTTTTGAAGATTTAAAAGTCCAACACACAAAACAAGACAGCCCTGATGAAGACTGGGAAAAAAACATTAAGCATCCCAGTCATAACATGATCCTTACCCAAATGATGCTATAAGTTGAAAATAGTATTCAAAATTACAGATAATGTTGTGTTATTGCCCATCTATTTGTTGGAGGGTGTCTATGTCTGGAATTATATGATTTGTCTGTTTTTGTCCAGAAATGTCTGTTTGTTCTTCATAGGGTTTTTATTCGTTGAAACAGTTTTGCATTATTAGCTAATATCCATGTTTACAGTGTTTTTACACTGTGCCATATTTTGCTTGATTGTATTACTTGGATTGAAGGATGTTGAGAATTAATGTGTTTTTTCTAAAGTAGTATATTGTTTGTATTGAATCATTTCTAACAAAATAAGGTTCTAATTTTGCAACACAAAGAGGGATGCATGGTGTATATTACTGTGCCTGGGAGACAGCCGTGAAGTGTTCTAAATTATTTCAATTTATATAGTCCTTTAGTAGCTTTTCTTCTACAGATTGTGCACTAACTCCCCCTAATCCCTCCTGAGAGCTACAGGAATCGCCTTCCTTGTGTGTGACATATTTTGTCCTGCTGAGGTCAATAAAAAGAGCACCAGGTAGGTGTGTAGCAGCACACCTATGTTTACAGGTAATTGAAACAAAAGGAACACTGTAGTTAGTAGTACTTAAAAAAAAGGTTATTAATTTTAAAATTCATGTTTGATACACGTCGTCAATTGGGTCACCCAAACAAGCTATCAGAACTATGTCAAGACATTCAAAGGTCCTTCAAAGTTGTCCAACTCCAGGCCTCGAGGGCCAGAAACAGGTCAGGTTTTCAGGAAACGCCTCATTAATATTCATGAGATACATTTGCATACAATGAATCTAAATGTATGTAATTATTTCGTCATGAATATTAATGAGGGATATCCTGAAAATCCATCAGGATACTGCCCTCGAGGCCTGGAGTTGGAAAGATCCTTGAATGTACCCATCTTGGAGGTGGCTGAGATATTTTGTGCCATTTTCCTTTGGAAAACAGGTTTATGTAAAGACTTAATGAACACAAAACATGAACATATCATAAACAGATTAGGGCTGACCACTGCGTAGAGGATTATTCAATAGTGGATTGGTGTGCTTATTAAACCTGCACACATTTTATTACGATCTGAAAACAGAACATGGTTTCTCTGGGGAATCGTACCAAAATGTCGCCCTCACAATTACGACGGCCAAAAATGCTGACTTTTTTTTTAACCCCCCCTTACACCACATGTGGGGGGGTATAGAATATAATATTAATATGGGTGGGAGTTTCAGGGGGTCTCCCCCGCATATATATGTGGTGTAAAGGTTTTTTTTTTTTTAAAAGTCGCATTTTCGGCCGTCGCAATAATCACATAGATCCTTTCTCTGGCATTGGAAATATGCCCTTTGTTTGGAATGAGGTATGAGCTTCATTTAAAAGGTGAAAAATACCAGTAATGATAAGCTTTCCAGCAAGTACGTATCCCTGGAAGATATGTGTAGGACATAGGCTTGTATGATGGAGGCCCTAAAGAAATTAACTTGACAAACAGGACATTCTTAAGACTTATGTGCACTAGAATACCTTCAAGACAGGTTTAAAAATAACCCAGAAAGGGCCACCTATAATACAAGTCGCTGAGGGTAAATTGAAAACACTGTCCTGCCATGTGACAGATATGGTGGCATCATCCTGGTTTGTGACAGGTCTGGGAGCACTGCACTGGACTTGATTGGACATGTTCTGCACCATCATTCGTAGTCAGTTGTGCTAAATCCATGATTTCTTGCTCTTGGCTAGTTTTGGCACATTGCCATGCTTGGATTTGACATCTGGGCTTTTCTTTGGTGGCGGGTCACTAGAGTCATTGGTGAAGGAGATGGCGGCCGGGTGGGTAGGCATATAACCGATCTTCTCCTGAGATGGGCTGCAGGAGTTCTTGAGTACCAACTTTTCCTGGATGGAGTCCTTAAGTTGAGCCAGCAAGGTGTTCTGCTGGGGGTAGAGCGCCATATTCTTCCTTTCCTTTTGTTTGAAATCACAGCAGCTGGAACAGGCTGCCAGAAGAATACGGAAGACATAGACCCAGCCGAGGTAATGCAACTCTGCTAGATTCATGACGAAACAACCAAGGCCCACTCCAAACATGAAGTTGAGGAAGATGGTTTTCTCAGTTGCACGGGAGATGAAGCAATCTGTTTTTGTTGGACAGGGGTACGTCTCACAGCGGAACAAGGGGGAAACCTCAAATCCAAATAGATAATACTGCCCCACCAAGAAGCCAATCTCCATGAAAGAGCGGAGGACCACGTGCACAATGTAAATGATCAGCACCTTGTCAGTTAAGTGGATTGGATTTTTCGTTGTCTCAGTGATCAGCCTCTGCTTCAGCCTCTCCCCACTCTGGGATGACAGCTTGGAGTTAAGATGGTCCTCTGGCTCCTGACTAAGGCTGCCCGTCTCCTGTTGCTGCTCACTGGTTGCCAGGGTTTGCAGGAGCTCCAAGACATAGGCCCGCTCAAGATCCATCCTCTCATCCTTGGCGATTTTGTGGAGGACATAGACAATATAGAAGATGGAGGGAGTGGATACTAGCACAATCTGGAAAATCCAGAAGCGGAGGTGCGAGACGGGGGCAAAGCTGTCATAGCAGACGTTGTTGCACCCAGGCTGGAGGGTGTTGCATGTGAACTTGGATTGTTCATCTCCATACACTGCATCGCCCACTAAAGTGACCAGAAGGATCCGGAAGATGAGGAGCATGGTCAGCCATATCTTCCCAATGACGGTAGAGTGGTTCTGGACTTCCGTCAGGAGACGGCCAAGGATCGACCAGTCACCCATCTATGAGCCTATGAAAAAAAGAAAAAGAGCTACATTAATCAGGGGTTCCAGAAAATACTTTTACTGAAGTAGGAACAATATTTTCCCTCCCTCTCATAACTCACGCTATGAAAGTTTGTTTTTGGTAAATGTGAACCCTTTACTGGCTTGAAGCACCATGTTCCTTTCTGTAGCAAAAAATGGCATCTTCATGCTAGGAGGTTGGCTTCCCAATTGATAAAACATATGCGATCCTGGACAAATTACTTCAGAGTATGTGTCTTAGTTCCCTTAACGATGTTGAGATCAACACGAAACAGCATACACTCCAGGGTAAAGTGCTATTTAAAAAGTGGGCAAACATATTTAAAACCATAAGCTATTTAAAGCTTAACAATAACCCAAAGCATGAAATGGAAGATACCTCTTTAATTTCATGGACGCAGATCATTTACTTATTGGCTGCAACGATTAAGTTCAAGACCCTCTGCATTGTCCACAAGGCCTCCAGGGGTCTGGGTCCTCAATACCTCCAACTCTCTCTCTTCATAAATACCTTCCTACTTGAGCTCTTCGCTCCTCCACCTCCAAATTCCTCAGGGTCAGCTGCTTCTCCAAGCAATGACTTGGTGGTAGATCTCTTTCTTCGGCTGGGGTCTCCCTCTGGTACAGCCTCCCTGCCTCTCTGAAACTTGAGGAGAACCATCTCCGGTTCCGGAAGCACCTCAAGACCTTCCTCTTTGCTTCTGCCTTCTCGCTTCCTCTCCCCTGCTGATTTCCTGTCTGATACTGCAATGGTCACCTGGCTACCCTCTGTTTTCGAGCCCAGGTCCCTGCCTGCCCAGTTGCACACCCGCACTGCCTCCCGGCAACCCTTGCACTTGGCTCTGTATCTGTAACCCTACAGTCCCCATGCCTGCACTTTTGGACACTTGCTGTCTGCACTTACCCTTGCACCTGCCACCTGCTGAGTGCGCTCTCATGAACTAACAGTTTATCTTTCCCGCTGACTTGTCATGACTGCATTTCAAAATGACTGTTTGCTCTTGGTAAGCCTTGTTTGATGCCCATGTTGCGTTTTTCTGCAATTTACAGACCAAGATTCAAAACTGCTTCCTTACACGTTTCTGTGCCAAGGACTATTGCAGACATGTGGTACCAACCAGTATAAACTGAATGTTCAAAGTGGACATTGTGACTGGATACAAGTAGGTGCTATGTAAGGTGACGTTGATCAACTCCTTTTGATGGGGGTTTCAAGGAAGAAGTGGCATGTGACTAGTTTGATGGTCGTCTGCATCGACGACGGACCGCTGGGTAAAGTTTGGAATGGACTCAATGGGGTGGGAGGGACTTTCCCGCCAAGCAGACCCAAGAGTTTCAGTTCAGGAAGGTTCTTGTTAAGTTTCACTTTCACAGGATCATGACCTATAAAGGTGGAGGTCATGAGATCAGGTCAGGTTGTTGTGGTTTGTTCAGGTACACGGAAGGTACATTGTGTTTTTGTGTTGCAAGACACATTAAGCTGTCTCTGTGTTTTCCACTACTCTAAAATGGAAGTGTGAGGTTGAATTCTCTGACACAGGTAATTTAAAATAATACTTTGCATTGCAGTAAAATAATGATCAAGGCTAGCTGAAACGTTTAGCATGAAAGGCTTAAAGGTGTTAGAGCAGCAGCTGCTTTAGCGTACCCCTTGTTCGGCTTTTGGAGGTGAAGCTACCTACAGAACACTTAGGACGAAATCTCCTTCATCTCAGAATAGAATAACTGGCTGAACTGATATACAGACATGGAAAATGACAGCATGCAATGTGTGCCACCTCCAGAAAATACTGTCTTTTAGCCAACAGAGCTCTGCATAAGTTGACTTAGAGTTGTTTTTGTCCAATATAGGCATGAGCAGAGAAGAAGAAATATGCCAAGATCTGTTAGTCCTGGCCCAATGAGTTACATATGACATGGGACCATGTCACTGCTATGGACATCATTGATTATCCACAATACATTCTGTACCTTCTCAAGAAGCGTGTGAAGCTGCCATTCGTGGGAGGTACTAGTGGAATTTCCCAAAATCATATAATGTAAATTGGGTATGCGGGGACTACAAGCCATGCCTTTTTATCCTAAACTGTCCAGAAAAACAGTGGCATGCCTCCTTTTCTGAGAATTATATTTCATCAATGAAAGATGCTTTGTAGGACTGGAGTGGGGTATGTGACCTCCTAAATCCCAGAGCAGGAAAATGGTCTTTGAAATAGTTAGGCCTAGTGCAGGGTGAACAGGGGGGGGGGGGGAACAGAAGCCATGTGGTCCTACAGAGTCAGAGACCTGACATCGGGACCTGGAGACCACTATGACATGCAATGAAATGTCCCCAGAGGGAGAATTGCATTGTTAAGGTGTAGAAGGTGGCATCAAGAAAACCATTGTAGTGCATCTCCGGCACACAGTCTTGAGTAGAAACACATGTACATGCAGTGCGGCCCAACAAACAGCATCTGTCTCTGTAACTGTCAATTCGTACTCCCCCCTCAGGATCTCATGTCATATCATACACTCATGGGGAGCCGGTAGTAATGTCACATGGAATGCCACATATTCTCCCTCTTATGCAACAAGCCCAGACTGGGGGAAATTGAGAAAGGGAAAAGGGGCCGGTGTGAAACAATAGCAATGAAACAGCAACATTTACTCTACATAAAGGTGAGAAACAATAGCAACAATGAAACAGGAAGAATTACTCTACAAAGTCACTTAGTTAGGTTTTCCACAACTTTCTCCGGAGACAGCCCTGGCACCCAAAGACTCAATGGAGCAACCCAAACCTACACTGCAGTTTTTCTCATAGATATTCGAGCCAGTGGCTATTACCTTCTGATGCCTCATGGAGCTGCCCGGACCAGTACACTCAGACACCCTATTCAGAATCCATACCACCTCCTCCTCCACCCTGACTGACCAATGCAGGTCTTCATCCTTTCTGGTGGGCCTGGGCCACAACTTTTTAAGTGCCACACCAAGCGGGAGGTAAATTGATCCGGACTATAATCCCCATTCCAGCATTTGATCCCTTCATTGTATTGCGCCAGCATTGGCAAATGCTTTGTAAGTGTAAAGCAGTCGCAGTGTGGACACATTCTCCTGAACGGAGTGCATTGGTATGGCCTACAACTGAATTGGTGGTGCAGAAATCCTTTTTTTCGCCTGGACCTTCTGAATCAAAAGTCCAATACAGCGCATTAGCACGCACGTTGGCAAGTGCTTTAAAAGAGTAAAGCAGTCGGCAGTCTGCAACTCAGCGGAGAGGCTCTGTATCCACTGAAACCTTGTATTACTCCAACAGTAACAATCATTTCTAAACATTCCTGGGAAAGTAAATGGAAAAAGAGTAAATACATCCTCAGCACTAAAAACACTGCTGTAATACCAAATGGCGACGAGGTAGATGGTGAGACGGATGGCCCCAAAGAGGGATCAAAGGCGGCCCAAGTAGAGGTACTAATGTAAGGGGTCTCGGAAAGATCACCGCCTATTTTCAGCTGGGGAAAATGAATCGACAACGGGAAAGAATGCCGACCCGAAACAGGTAGATGGACAACACAAAAACACAAAAACCTCAAAGATTGACAATAACAATTCACTGCTCAACCTGCGTTATTCTCTACAGTATGAAATCACAGTTATTGCAGGGACAGTGAGAGATAGTGTGGTAAGTGTACACGATGAAGCCGTGAAAGAAGGGATGAATAGTCTTCAGCCGTCATCAAAACCGGAGTTACCACAGTCTCGCAGTGACCCCTGAACTCTTTGAATTGAATGCCATTTCCTTCCAGTCGATAGCCAACTCCATAGAAATCCCCACTACTATGATTAGTATGCAATTTGCAACACATTTTTGTTAAAGCTTCGCGGAAAAATATTTGAGGTTATAAGCGCCCAGGAGCAAGCCCTAAGATGCTTAGAAAGTAACCTTGTATCTAACGATCGATACATCGCTGTTTCTGATGATATAAACAGAGCAACAGCAGACCCAGATACGGCACAGGAGGGGCCTGCTTTACAGGGGTCATTAACATCAGAACTAGTGAAGACGTTCTAGATGTGAATGTAACATCTGAATCATCAGAGATATACCTGACACGAAAGCAAAGACGAAGGATGAAACGGATGAACATATTGAAACCAAAGCAAGGCATGGCAAAACAGGATCAATAGCCGATTTGCCTGATGACGATATCTGCAACAATCAAGCCCCAGCCACTAGTAAAAGAGCCAGGAAAAAGTCAAACCGCTGGAACTTTGATGAGTTGGGTCATAAAAGAAAACTGTTCGAACTAAGAGACACAGTCACATGAATCAATGTGAAATAGAACACTTGGATGTTGAATCTGTAGGTGGTGGAACAATAATTGCGCCGCTCAAAAGCCCTTTTTTTGCTCCAAAGCCTCCCCTAGTTCTCTCTTCAATATCGATTTGGCCCAAACATACCACTACGGGCCTCCTGAGCTGCAGGAGAAACAATAGTATCGCAAATGGCGCAAACTACTGTAGTGGAATGTGGAGTGAGCATGTGGGCCTACACCGTTTCTCTGACAGCCCGCTTCCAATGTCTACATTAGCCACCCCCCAAATACAGTCCTTAATGACACAATTGAATCGTTCAGCCATATCATTTGGAGACGGTAAACAGAACTCTGTAACCATCCGCTTGTACACCTCCTACGGATCCCATGTGGCATATTTTATTTAATTCAGTCGTCAAAAGCAAGCACAGACCCACAGCATTCTAAACACACACCAAACAAGTGTCTGCAGGAGAGGTGATATGTGCAGTTGTCGTGCCTTTTGGCCTCTCTGAGGTATTCAATGATCTAGAATGCAAAGGAATCGCCATTGGGGTTTAATTTCTGAGATACTGAGCTGAAAGCAGTCTGGTGCCTCACTAAATCAGATGCCATTAATCGTCCAAGCTTGAATGGGGAACGAATGGTGAAAATGTATGGCTTTGTAAACAGAGATGAAGTTTATTGCATCCAAACTAAACATATGTTGATTGCTCTGAAATTGAAATAAAAATGTGTGCAGAAACATTACCTAACCACTGAAGCCTGATTAATAAGTCACAATGGCATCACAAGCTTGGATATTTGAAAAGGTTATGAACTCAGTCCGCCTCAGAGAACTGGAGACCTAGGAAAACGCACATCCCTCAGATTGTCCTCTGCTTCATCCTTAGACACCCAGAGGCACCTATCCCTCACCACTAACAGTCACACCAACAAATCACACTTGGGTGTTGCAGAACTGTACAAGTCATGTCCCCACCCACTAGCCAGTGAACAGGCTCCAGATGGAAACCCATACCGGGAAGATCCTAATTGTACTCACTTGGGCAGCCACTAAGAGACCATGACAATAGCTGACATGCACTTTTCAAATACTGTGTAACATACGATAACGTAGGTCTGCTGCCATTTATTAGGTCCAACGCAATCTCTATGAAATCTAGACCTACTTCAACTACTAAACTAGACTATATACTTCATTACAGACGTTTCTAACCAAATGGTACCTGTCTTCAATCACGTGTTATGATAGCAGAGACCAAGAGCGAGTATTGTAACTGGCTGTACATCAGTCTGTATAGATGGGGTCAGTTCTCAGACATAACCCAAACAGCCATCCATTTAGAAATATGCAATTGTGCAAAAAAACAGAGACCTTTATTTCCCCAGCGGCCGGGAGCGTTTCTCCTGACAACCATGATGTTAAGCAGAAAAAATAAAGTCTCAGTCTCCTCCCATATCTTTCAAACATTTATAGCAAGAAAAGCATCACACAACAGTCCTATTCTAACATAAATTTGACAATCTAATTGGTCACATTTCTATGAATAAAATACATTACCCTTTCTTATTAGATGCACATGCTTCCTGGAATGCTACATTATTTTCTCTTCCAATGACCTCATAATATGCTGACCAGCATAAGAGTTGTTATTCTGATTTTAGTGAACACAGGACCTATTTTGCAACTCAGAGGCTGGATGGAAGCAGTTTTGAAATGACGTGGGCTTTAGCCAACCTGCCAAGGACATAAAGCTTGCTGTCCCGTTCCCATTGGCTCATTTGTCTACCTTATCTATTCCTCACTTACTGCCAATTTTATTTATAACAAAGCTCTTCGGAAACATGGCTGAAATTGTGTTTTCTTCTATTTGATTCTGTTTTATACATGAAATATGTTGCCAGAATCTGCCTGCACCTGGATAGCACCCTCCTTTTTTTTTGTTAGCTACTGTCTTTCTATGGTTTCAGTAATTTGAATTTCCATGAGGCTATTCATTTGTAATGCATGGTGTTGCATTTCTATGTTAATGCAATACATCATATGGTATTCATGTGTGTGCACAATGTATGAATTTCTTTATATATGTATTTCCTACATGAATGGGTGCAGTGTAATATTCTTCATGTCTAAATACATTCTTTAAACGCATTGTTCGTATAGCTTCATGATGATTTTAATTTGATTCTTGTCTATTGGAGGTGTACAGGTCCCCCTATTACCTATTCTTGACATTTTCAATTTACATTGGGCCTCATTACGACCCAGGCGGTAAGGGGTTTACGGCAGCGTAAACAGCGCCGACCCTTACCGCCTGATTCCGAGGTCCCTTAGCGCCATGGCGGATTTAACACCTGCTTTTAGCAGGTGTTAAAATCCATGGTGCTAAGGGACCATGTTGTTAATTATGCCACCGTAATTTACGGTGGCGTAATTAACGCCTTCCCCACTCCCATTATGCCCTATGGGGCAAAAATGGGAATGGGGAAGGGTAAATGGGGATTGGGGACTTACCGCCCCACCGACCTCAGAATGGGGCGGTAAGTCCGCCAACCACCATGGCGTAAACGTAGTTTACGCCATGGTGGTAAAGGTACGACCCAGGCGGTAACTTACCGCCTGGGTCGTAATGAGGCCCATTGTATCTATTCCCTAATGCACCTGCCTGGGATAAGAGCAGTATGGCTGCCTCAATGAATAATGCTTCTCATATTTACAATATTGGACAGGATGGTGGGGCATGGGCCCTTAGTGACATGTTCACCTGTCCATCAGCAGGGGTAGTCGCTTTTGGTCTTACGTAGCAACATATAATGTAACATAGAACATTTATTTATATCTTATTTTTAATGTGTTAATATAGTGTGCACCAGGAAGGCTAGTGTGTCAGACTACTGTATGACATTTTGTCAAAAAAGAAAAGAAAGTTTAGATATGGTTGGGTGCTGTTTTATGACACAGACCCGTTTACCTGCTTTCATATGACTATGATGCAGTTCTGCTGACCTGGACCCCGGATGTTCTGCAGACATTGGTTAATGTCTCCATCAGATATATGGCTGGGAAGGGACTGATGGTTAAAGGAAGGTTTCATTCGACCAATAGCAATGACATCCGCAATGCATCGTATGTCGATGTATTACATCTTTTTGGAGTGCTTAGCTTTTTGAAAAATTAATAACGGCATACTGTACTAGATCACATCTGCCATCTTATGATACTGTATTCTGTTGCACGATCATCCTAAGGTTAAGTGCCCTAGGAGCAATAAATACTAGCACACGCCCTTGTATGTGACATCAGCTGGCACATAAGCAATGCAACACGCCGTGTCATGATGTTAATTTACGAAGGTCAATGTACTGTCTATGCAATTTATTCACTTGTCGCCACAGTGATGATCATGTCGCCTCTGTGTTTTGTAAATATCAACAAATCCTTTCTACGCAGAGTATAATTGTTACACATCGTTAAGTGTTAGTTATTTTTATTTCTCAACCAAAATAAATCATACTTTGTGGTAAACTCCTCCTAACTATACATTTGTCTAATCCGTAACAAGTACGTTTGTTATCGACTACTGCAAAGTGCTCCCCTCAATGGTCATCACATTAATATATTATGCCTTGTGTAATCCCTATTCATCCCAGTATGTCAGTACTGATGTATTTTTGGCACTACGGGCCTATTGTTAAGTTCTAACTTTATTGTTGTGCATAAATATATTGTAATTAATTAATTAATTAAATAATTAATTAATTAATTTGGCATTTATATAGCGCTACGAACCCTCAGGTATCTGAGCGCTGCTTATTATTACCCACGGTGTGTGGTGTAATAAATACAACTCTGGCTCTCCCTTCTCTAAATCAAGATACTTTATTTACTTTGTCAATTACACTTTGATTTAAATGTATTTCTCCTTTTTTTCTATTGTTTAACATTTGTTTTGTTGTTTTTATTTGTCAACACGCATAGGCAGTAGTATTCAGAGGTTCATGTAAGAACTGGAATACCCGAACCAAAAAATGCATTCAAGGCAAAGCCAGGAACAAATGAGTGAAATGACTGATACCCTGGGACCAAGATTCACCAGATCCAGAATCACGCCGAATGGAAGCCGTTTCTACTTGGTGTAGCTGCCACCGTTGTCAGGTGATGCCCAATTCGCAAGAAAATATCTCTTACAGTGAAGACTGAAACTGCATGGCTTACATATCTGAAGATGATCCTCCTGCTCTATGCGTAGTTCATCAAACTGACTTCACAGCTGTATGCCTTACAGATTCTGTTTTTAGAATGGTAATGGTGCTTATCCCCAAGGAGGAGCCACCCACTTTGAGGGTAGAGAGGTGAGCACATGATGCAACACCCTCACTAGGGTCCTGGGCTAGCAGGATCCCACTGAGGGTGACCCCCCCATGGGTACAGAGAATCTCCAAGTTAGGATTTCACTCCATCTCCCTTTATTTCAAAGTCCCAAGTGTTTGTTGTTTATATGGGAAGTGAACAGGGCAATCATGTACAGGCCCTTTTAAAGTGGATGGCTTGGTTTCTGCTCTGCATTTGTTGATGCCCTTTTATGAAGACCGGAACCAATGGAATCTCCCCTTCCATTCCAGGGAGGGGCATAAGACACCTGGATGCCGAGAGAGAATCAGTTGCAGAGTGGGAAACGTAAGCTTGCGCAAGGGCGCAGAGGAGGGAGTCTCTCCCTCGCAGGAGGAGCGGAGCCAAAGACATGGTGTGTGGAGACTCAAGGCAACCCGCGGAATGCTGTAGCTTCGACAAAGGCATGTAGCCCAATGAGCTCAGAGCCATCCAGAAAGGAAGCAAAGCCAAACCAGAAGAAACATACCAGCTCCCTGCCTTTCAAATGCAAGGTCCAAGAGAGGAAGAAGGGACACGAGAAAGCCCACTACGCAGACAAGAGCCGGGTTAAGAATACAGATCCACGCTGGCCAGAAAGACTGCCTCAACTAACGAGCACCACTATAGGACAAAAGGTATGCAGTGTCATATCACGAGTGGGTGGAGGGCGTGAAGTCTTAAATAAGCCCACTCTGGGTGGATAATCTGCACACACCACAAAAGGGGGAAAGAACGGATACGGATAAACAAAGGAGGGCTGAAAAGCCCGTAGCCCACGATGGGCTGAGAATGCGAATAACGCAAAAGAGTGTCAGATACGCAACGATCAGATCAGGGCTCAGCAGGCCGATAGCTGAACACTGGGCTCACAATCTGAATACCCCACGAGGGGGTGAGAGAAGTGACAACCAAAGCACGGCTGCGTAGGCCCGCAGCCCATGCCAGGCTGAGAATCTGAATACCCCACAAGGGGGTGAGAGAAGTGACAACCAAAGCAGGGCTGAGCTGGCCAATAGACCATGTGAAAAACAGCAGGTGTCCACAACCAATAGACAATGGCAGGCTGAGGATCCAAGTACCCCGCGAGAGGGTGATAGAAGCAACAACCATAGCAGGGCTGAGTAGGCCCGCAGCCTATGCCGGGCTGAGAATCGGAATACCCCACCCCACAAGGGGGTGAGAGAGCAACAACCAAAGCAGAGATGAGCAGGCCTGTAGCCTATGTGGGCTGAAAATCCAAATACCCCACTATGGGGTGTACTAAATGACAACCAAAGCAGGGCTCAGCAGGCCCATAGCTCACGTAAGGCTGAAAGTATAAATACCTGTGAGGAGTCAAGAATGAAACTCAGATACAAGTTAGCCATGATTTGCATTAAAGACTTTTATTGAAAATAAACAGGATTGGGAAAATGCCTCTCTGACCCTGCTCTAAGAGGAATTTCCCTACCTAAAACAAAAACTAAGGATCTGTCTGTGTCAAAATATTCAAAATAAAAAACTGTCCCGTGTCCAGAGTTCTATTCTGACCCTCACACTATAAACTAAGGTGCAGGTGGAAATGTCTTTAACCTTGGGTGGTTTAGAAAGGTTTTTATAAAGGAAGAATAAATAGCTCCAAAACAAAAGTTCATCAAGGATAAAGGTCCTTGCTCCCGAGGGTGGTTCCCTTCCCCAGGATTCCTCTTTACTCTGTGATGTTTCACAAACAACAGTTCCTTGTGCCTTGCCCACAACAACACTGATACACAAAACTGTCTGGCTTTGTAATTTTGTCTCTTTCCAGACACCTGGTATTCTTTTCTGCAAGGATTTTCTCCTTCTCTCCTGGTTAAAGCAATCCCTTTTCTTAGTCCTGATGTTTCTTCTAAGGACCTATTTATTTCTTGATTAACGCAATCCTTTTCGTAGTCTTGATGTTTCTTCTCAGGACTTCATTACCCCTTGTACATTTCTTATAACTGCCTGGTATGCTCTCCGGCCAGGGCTTTGTAATCAGACACTTGTAATGGCCTGGTATACTCTCCTGCCAGGACTCCTTGTATTCACACACTTGTAGTTGCCTGGTATATTCTCCTGCCAGGGCGTCTTGTATTCACACACTTGTAGTTGCCTGGTAGACTCTCCTGCCAGGCTTCTTGTATTCACATACTTGTAATTGCCTGGTATACACTCCTGCCAGGGGTTCTTGTATTCACACACATGTCATTGTCTGGTATACACTCCTGCCAGGGCTTCTTTTGTTTTATTTTATTTTTTGTTAATACTTTATTTTTGCATTTAATAACATGAACAATACATAGAGTCTGGTTCACCCCTCGACCCCCTGATTCTCCAAGAAATACACAGATCCAAGCAGCACATAAGAATCACAGTCTTAAGGATCTGAGGACATTATCCACCGTGTGAGATTTTATCAATCTGCAACAGTCATCAGATAATAGATATAAGGACCCCAGTCTGGTGGGCGCGCATGCAGTGGCAGAGTCCTAATAAAAGCTGTTTCCATGTCGTGGCAATAGGCAACATCTTGAAGCCACAGGTGTGTGTTGGGTGGGCGGCCCCTCCCCCATGTCATGGCTACCCTTCTGAGGGCCAGATCTAAGAGCAGCCCAGAAAGTTGCCTCGCGGCAGGCTGTAGGGGCAGTGTACATCCTAGTAGTGCTATAAGAGGGCTCCACTCCAGAGGTTCCCCAACTAACAGTGATATCTTGGGTAGCACCTCTGACCAGAACTGACTGACTCTCAGGCACTCCCACGCCAGGTGGAGGAAGCCAACCGGGGTATAACCGCACCTAATGCAAGCCCCAGCTATGGACTGAAAGTGTCTGTGTAGTCTGGCTGGAGTGTGGTACGTCTGGTGTACAAAGTTGAAATGAATACGTTTGTACCCGGAATTGAGGGACATCTTCTGAGTCTGCATCAGTATGTAGGCCCAGTCCTCTTCTCACCTTTTCTTAGGATTTTCTATCCCTCCCACCCATCAACCATCAGGTCATTATAGATTTGTGAGATCAGTTAGCCTTCCCCTTGCGTCTGGATCAGCCTGTGCAATAGCTGCCGAACTGGTGGTTGTGCTCGGAAAGAAGGACTTAAACGTGTATCGAAGGCGGAAGTACAGAAATATATCAAGGGCTGAGTCAGCTCCTCGTAAGAAACTCCCCATCCACAAACAGGTTGCCCAAGGTCTCTATTCGTAGCTTATCCGCCCATTGCAGATATACCCGCTCACTCGTTATGGGCAGCTCGGGATGTATTTAGCTGGCAGTAGAGGTGAATATCTGCTGTTGATGCCACCTTTCGCTGCCATCCTCTGCCATATAGCATACGTGATCAAGACCACATTTAGTGAATGTGGAGGGACTCAGAGCTCTCCGACAATTAGTGCTCTCAACAGGCTAGGGGTCATCAAGGCCCGTTTGACTTGGACATGTGGTTGCACAAAGTGAGTGGTGTACCAGTGACCCAGGAATTGTGCCTGTGCTGCCCAGTGGTAGCGTTCTAGCTCTGGTAAAGCTAAGCCTCCCTTTGTTGTTGGTTGTACGAGCGTTCTGTAGGCTACACTTGCTGGTTTCCCAGACCACAGTATGTCTAGGATCAGGACGTTCAAGCGCCGAAAGAAGTCTCCTGACAACAACAAGGAAACGTTAATAGGTACAGATGTTTGGGTAGTATGATCATTTTAACAATGGATATGTGCACAAGTAGTGGAAGTGGAAGGGGTCGCCACCTGGCTATCTTTTCCCGAAGCAATTCTATGGTCCTCTCGTAATTATCTCAAAACAGTTCTTCACGGTTCCGGGATAGCATGACCCATAGGTACCTTACACCAGTAGATTCCCATTTAAGATCAAATTCACCATGGTATTCCCTGGTTTCTGCTGTGAGGGGAACACCACGGAATTGCTGTGGTTGATTTTAAGGCCTGAGAATACCCTGAACCTAAGAACCTCCTGCATCACTGCATTCAAGTTAGTTTCTGGATCGCTATTAAAGAGAGCCACATCGTCGGAATAAAAAAATATGATTAGTTTGTGTGGTTCCAGACTAAATCCTCTCTAAATGTGTCGTTCCCTTAAACCTGCAGGAGAGCAAATATTATTGCAGACAGAGGACAGCCTTGTCTGGTGCTCCTTTTCCTAACAAATTGGGCTGACCCCTCTCTCCCAATTATAATTTTTGCTGAGGGGATTTTGTATCGTTCGTTTTTGTATTGCTGCAAAGAGATATGGCCATTCGACTGAGTCGAAGGCCTTTTCGGCATCTAAAGTACAGCGACTGCCTGGGACAAGGGGTTCAGAGCCTCTATGATTCTGAAGAAACGGCGGAGGCTGAACAAAGTGTTTCGTCTGGGTATGAAACCTGCCTGATCTGCCAGTACCAACCTGGGCATCAATGGAAGCAGCCTTCTGGCAAAAATCTTATTGTCTATATTTATTAGAGAGATTGGCCTATACGAGGCACAATCCTCGGGTGGTTTTCCGGGTTTATGTAGCAATATCACTTTAGCTTCACACATCGTGGGGGGCAGTACTCCATTTTCGATCGCTTCTTCGTATGTGCAGAGGAGGAGAGGCACCAGAATAGGGGCAAACGCCTTATAAAATTCCCTGATTAACCCGTCGGGACCTGGTGATTTAGACCTCGAGAGTTCTCTAATCGTTGCTAGTATGTCATCAAGGGTGAACGGTTTATTAAAAGATTCCTGTAAATCCACTTCCACCCAGTATAATTCAGTTTCTTTGAGGTAGCTGCGTCACTCGGCATTTGGAGCTATGCAGCACCTGGTAAAAGGCTTGGAATACCTCTGCCATGTCTTCTTCATACTTTTGGACTTAATGCCTCTGTGCCAAGAACCGGATTTCACGATCAGCGTTCGTCCTGAACTTATCTAGTTCCTCATATAAATGAGCTAAAGTCTGCGGTTCTCGTTTTTCTGCCTATTTCCCCTCTAATGTTTTAATCTGGATCACCCCCCCAGTGAGTTGACTACTGATGACTTGCGGGATACCATTTTCTTTGCACATGCAGGCTTCCCTAACATAACACTTGAGGGTCTCCCATAAAACTCCACCAGAAGAGACAACTCCCTTGTTATATAGGAGAAAGGACTGGATCTCACCCCACAGCTCTTGAGCAAACACCGGGTCCTGGAGTGCAATTGATTTGAACTGCCAAGAATAACACCCCTCCCGCCGGTCTCGGGCTTACACTCTAATAACACTGGAGAATGGTCGGAGAGTGTTCTAGGGAGAATGTGACTGTCCCCCCAGTGGAACCCCCCCCTTCCCGGGACACTAGTAAATAGTCAAATCTGGAGCTGGAGCCATGGACCTAGGAGTGGTATGTAAAGTCTCTGACCTTTGAGTGACGTTGTCACCGTGCATCAATGAGATTATATGACGTGCAAATCTACCGAAATTGTAGGCTCGCTTTGGATACCGCGCTCTGGGTCGCTCCTGACCTATCCCAGAGGGGGTCTAGAGTGGTATTGAGATCCCCTCCCCACACAATCAAAATGTCACCCCTCTACTTATCAAAATTGCTACTCCTCTCTGTGGCAACCCCAGCTTGCACCCCACCTACGCTCAGAAGAGGTAGTGAGATGGGTTTCCTGAATTAATGTCACATCAATGCAGTATCTCTTAAGATATTGGGCAGCCCTCAGAATCTTGGCAGGATTGTTCCCCCCATATATATTACATGTTGCTATGTTAAACCCCATCAGCTCCTTGTATGTCTAAGCAGTGAGGCCTGGATTTTTCCAACCATTACCTTCTTCATAGAGATGAGTGCTGCTCGTTTCCTAGGTTATGCCAGTGGAGTGGACTGCCCAAGACCGGACTTCCAACAACCATAACTACCCCTGGGCTCCTCCCCAACTAACCTGTTTCCCATTCCCTCCTCGCAATCCCTTAGGCCCCCCCCTTTTCCACCTCCCCCACGGGCAACCCCCAGCCCGCCCATTGACGTTGTCCCTCCCCGTATCCCATAGGTATTGAACTCATGTAGTTGAGGTGTGAGCGGTCAATTTAGTGTTTACCGGGTTGCTTCCCCTTATGCCCCAGTTTGTGCCACCTCCGTCCGGGTCCCTCTGGTCAAGATTACCTCTATGGGGCCTCTGGCCACTTCGGGGGAGCGCCGCTGATCTCATCCAGAAAGGATGCTGGATTCAGAGTTTTGCTGGAAATAGCATGGAGTACTGGAAGTTGCAGTCTCTCAGGTGTCTTTTCACCGCTGCAAAAGACCTTTGTGACGCTTGTACCGCCGTCGAGAAGTCCGGGTATACTTGAATTTTGTCTCCATCGTATTGGATTTCCCCCTTTTCTCTAGCCAGCCGGAAGATCATGTTGCATTCCCTGTAGTTTATGAGGCATGTGATAATAGGGCGAGGGCCGCTCCTAGTATTCGGCGTGAAGCAGGTATGCGGTGGACTCTCTAAACTACAAACAATGAAGTGCGGGCTCTCCGAACAGGTTCTTACAGATGGTCTCCACAAATTCTTCCATTTTCGGAAGACTCTGCAGCTCTCTCACGCCAACCAGATGAATATTGTTGCAGTGAGCTCTCCCCTCCAGAACTTTGTTTTTAGCCATTAACGCTTTAACCTGGACCTCGAGCACTGACACTCTGGCGACAAGTGAAGTATTTCCCTCTTCTAGTCTGGATACTCTCTGCTCTACTGTATCTAGGCGGTCGCCATGTTTGTCAAGCTGGTACTGTAGCAGGTCAACTTTGGAGGATAATGAGTCTAATTTGGAATCGAGGCCTCCGATGCCCGCATTGAGGTCTAACAGAATCTCTCGGATGTGCAACTACGGAGCCTGGGCAGCGCTCTCTTCAGAATCTCCCATTGGTTCGGTCAGCTCCGCTTGAAGTTACGGCCTGGGTGTTCTGGCAGAGGGTCCACTTTCGAAATTCAGTTTCTGCTGTAATTTATCCACTTTCCCCATGTTTAGCGGCCAGCGCTCTCAGGGCCACTATGGTCGGACCAGGGATGGTTTCAAAAGTTTGAGAGATCTGACCGCCCCTGTAATACAGTTGTGTGGCTTTAGCTGTAATCAGAGCTCGACGGCCGGAAGGTATGCCCAGCTATGGGCGTAGTCGACGGGTTTGCTGGCCACTAACGGTCGGCCCGCCATCTATCCCAGCCTGTTGCGGTATTTGGCTCTTTGTTAGGAAGATTGGGTTCTGGAAGTGTTCTTCGGTAAGGTGTTACGTTTAGAGACCGAACCAGCTCAGGATTGATTGCTGCTGCAGGTCCTAACCTTAAGCCTTTCCTTTCACCCTTCTATGCGGGTTATGCAGGCTTTACCACTTCTCCAGGGTGCTCTGACAGTGAGGGTGTTTAGCTGGTAATGTCCTGGTATCTTCCTCTCAGACTCAGCACGGCACGTCTCTCACTCGATGTTTTAAAATGTACTGCGAGGGTACGTTGATGGCCAAGAGTCCTCACAGGTCACGGTCTTGGCGGCGGTGCTAAATGCCAGACAGCTAACCTTCTGATGCTCGTTAAGGGGAGGTGGTGAGTTCCAGCAGGTTCTCAGCTTTCACTGTATTTTAGGTTAGCAGGTGTACCTGTTCCTCTGTCTGGACTGCCAGGTTGGTGCTGTTGCAGCTGAGCAGCTGATTCTCTCCTTACACATCACCTTGTGGTGCGTTGGCTAGCTTTATTGATGCCCAAATATTCGATTGGACTTTCCTACACCGATCGTATTGCTCGTCGGGTAGTTGGCAATTCAACGACTAGTGATGGGACGGGCTCCAGACTGCCTCCGTTCCCTAGCCGCATGTCAGGTTGGTGAGCAGCTAAATCGGATCACTATTTCAACAGTTGGCTGATAGATGACTATTTTCCTCCACACCCTCTTCGATAAGTTATATGGAGGTGATGTTTTAACAATAAAACTATTCCCGTTAGTCACTCCTTCACCAGCGGTATCCGTTGCTTTATGGGCCGTACCTCAGTGGGTGCCAGGGTTGGGCTCCAAACTTCCTCCAGCCCTGGGCCTGATATTGAAGAGTTGAAGGGCTGCTTCAATCCGTAGGCGCAGCTGTTTCGGGCTCACTGTGGCTGAGTGATTGTGATCGGTCAGGCCAGGAAAGCATCCTGGAGGTGCATCGGGGAAGGGGGGCGCACCTTTCTTCCACAATATGAGGTCTCTCGGCATGGCTAGCGGCCCGACAAACAGTCAGGGTTGTTGGTCACCTGTGGCGAGGCATATGTTATAGGGTACGCTGCTCCTTGAGCTCCGTTGGTCTGCGTCCTGCACTGGTCGCCTGAGCCTCGTGTCACAGAACAGAAGACCGGAACGGGCTCCTCACTGCCTCCGCTCCATGCCACTCTGTTTCTCAAAGGGAACACTTGTCCAAGTCGGCAGTCCCAGGTCTACTAAACCGTGGGAGGGCACTGGCCCTTCCTCTTTGCAGGTTATGTGTCGCCGTCCTTCCACCAACCTCACTACTCCCGTGGTGCTGGTCGGTGGTAGCCGGCTCCCGGATCTCTTCCGGCTGCCTACGTGGGCCCCTTGCGATGTGCACGCTCTCACACACCAGTTGCCGGGCGAGCCCTGCAGCGCTGTGAGTGTCAGCCTGCGCAGGCCCATGATTAGGATGTTTTGCACTTCGGGTTCGCTGCTGTGCCACCACGGGGCACGTCACTGCTGTGGCGTCGCTGTTGCTGAGCTACTGAGCCTCCCATGTGCTCTTCCCGAACCGCAGTTCCGCTGTCCACCCAGCGGGGGCTAGCCCCAGGGCTCCCCAGCTCAGCAGCACTGCGTGGGGTTATGACTGCCCTTCAGGATGGATCTATGTGATCACTGCGCCGCCCGCAAATGCGACGCCGAAAACGCTGACGGCAGTTACGGCGCAGCGCAGTGATCATATGGATCACTGTGCCCGCATCCCCTGGCCTGCATTACCCCTCCTAACCCCCCACCCCACTTACCTTTACGGCGGCACACTTCTGCGTGTGCCGCCCACACTCTGTGATCCCTGCGGTGTCAGCTCCTCCCACTAACGTGGGTTGGAGCTGACGCCGCAGGATGCTTTTTAAAAAATGTTTAAAATTTTTTTAACGTGTCCCCCGCTTTCTCAAATGGTAAGTGGGGGACACCCCCACAACCCTGACCCCCATTACTGCATCCAGGAAGAGCAGGGGGACATCCACGCAACCCCCACTCTGCTTGGGCGCAGTAAATGTCACCCTCATTTTGTGCACCTCTAAAGTCGCAGGGACTGTGGGGACGCACAAATGAGGGCGACATTTTTGTATGATACCCTTCAGGATTCCTAAGGGGTCCAGGAGCTCGGCCGCCACTCCTCCGATGACTGTTGCCTCTCCACTGCACCTACAACCATACACCAGTCGCAGGGCAGGGACTATTCACATAGCACCGGGGGGCCTCACAAGCTGATAAGAAGACCTCTGGCCCCGTTAATACGCTGTTCACGCCACCTTAGATGCTATTTTGACAGGATTTCTGGGAGCTCAGCACGGAGCTCAAGGGAGAGCCACCATCGCAGTCGGGCCCTCTAGCGCCACCCCCTGCCACGGCTTCTTGTTTTCACACACTTGTGATTGCCTGGTATACTCTTGTGACAGTTCTTCTTGTACTCACACACTTGTACTTGCCTAGTATACTCTCATGTCAAGACTTCTGTTCATACAGGGTCTCTGTCCTCTCCCACAGTAGTGCATATACTTTGTTAATGTATCTTCTTGATATATTATCCTATTCGGGTTTCCCCATTTACTTGCACTGTATACATTCACATATTTGTAAGGGATTTGCTTGTCGTTCAATTCCGCCTTTAACAATAGGTTATTTCTCTCTTTCTCTTTTGGTTGCTTTATTTACAATTATTTGAATTCGGCTTGGGCGCCGAAATGCCCTGGTGTCCCCACAGTCTGTGGGTGGACTCAGTCAGCCGGTGAAGCGTTTCGGTCTGCTTCTTTCTCACAGCCGTTTCCTCTTAGTGTTCCCGTCTCTCGCGGCTTACACTTGATATGTTTGTTCTGTTCCAGGCTCCATTAAGTGAAGTGCTGTTTTCTGTCACCTACGAAGGCAGACCAAAGTTGGAAAGTTGTCTTTGGGGAAGGATTTGCCCTATTCTTCATAGGAGAAAAAGTAGATGTATGACAATAGGCCATGAGGGTATTAGATATGGCAGGGTTATCTTCAATGGAAAATGGGGGAGGCCATGCCTCACCAGATGAGCTCATGACATCTTCCCGGAGGTTGTCTCCCCATGTGATCCTCCCTCATATAGCCACATCCAAGGTCAGAATCAGGTAGTGCTGCCGTCCCCTGGCCACATGGGAGGAGGTCACTGCTGGGAAATCAAAGATGACTCAATTAGATTCATCACATACCAAATGAGGGGGAAAGAGAGCGTTTTGTTTTTGTGAATATGACCTGCCCAGGTCAGGAAAACCTGCTACGTCTAACAAGGAGAATACATGCCAGAAGACAAGATAAATTAGGAACTATTCGGACTCCCTGACAAAACCGCTGTTTTTGTCAAAAAAGAACGTTAGAGAAATGTTGTTTGTTGGAACAACCAGGCCAAGAGCTGGAAAAGACTTTGGGAACTCTCTGATGGGGTCACAAAACCAGTGCCCACTAATTTACCCAAGGAGAAGTAACCCTATCCTAAGGTAAAGCTTAAATTGTCTTTCTTTTTTTTCATAGTGGAAAGCGCAGATGTTAGGATAGCCTAGGTCTTGGGCAGATGACAGAATTTATTTGTTGTAAGACGTCCTGATGAGCACAAACCTGTTTTTTTTTTTAGAGTAGGGAACCTATTCTAGAGGTAGGGTTTAGAGAAGGCTTTCTTCATTTCTTTTAAAATAAAACATCTTGTTCAAACATGTCTTCTGTCCATCACCTACGTCTGACTTAGCACATCACTTATTTCTTAACTTGTACTGAAGGGTGATACTGTAACATGCAGTCATCCTGATGGATCATACGACTACACACAAGGAAAACAGGTATATTGCTAGTGTTTGTTTTGTGCTTGGACATGGTTCGGGTGTATACTCTTGTTGAGAACAATGAAACTAGAAGTGAAAGATAGTGCTACCTCTATAATACAAATGGCAACGCAGATCGACCTGACTATAACAAGTATCAATAATTTTGAGATACTTCAACTATCTTTTGATTTTTCGAAGGAGTCAACTCCGATGCCAGCACAATATGAACACATGCAAGGAGAACAGGTACAGTAGGTGTATTGAATTTGTGTTTGTAGGGTGGATCATTTGTAAAGGAATCGACTTGGATGTTATAGCTCTGTATAACGCATTGTATCAAAATTGCCGAGCCTTCTTCTTGTGCCTTTATTCTTCAAGTACATTAAAGTGAAAACGTATTGATTTAACATCAGGATGACGACATGATGGCTAGTTTTGGTAGTGGACCACCCGACCGAGCACAGATGTGATATAATGAGATGCCTCTTGCTTTTGTTATTGTTTTTCATTAAATGTCACTACAATGTACAATGTGTATAAAATGATTACTTGCAGTAGATAGCGACAATAATTTATAAACAGTAATCTATAATTACACCCAATTTTGGAATTTACTTAGCTCTATCTAATTTAGCATTATTTTCATAGTCCTAGTATGATATGAGACTGTTGCCGGCACAGCAACAGTTACGTTTTCTGAGAGCATGGAAAAGACAAGGGTACATATGTAGAATATACAACTGTCAATCAATGTTTCTTTTGGGCAATGGATTATACGATGTCTTCTAAAAAGTTGCAATATTTTTGACGTTTACAGATATCACATACAAAAGCAGCTTACCTAGCTTTTTTTTTAAAGAAGAACAGGAAAACTCAAACCATACCACAAACTAGGCATGATGGAAGTCAAACTATGGTGACTTGGGAGGAACTATTTGAATTATTCACCAACTGTTCAGATGAAGGATGCCATTGTGCAGTGGCTGGAATTTGAGAGTAATTTCACAGCTGAGCCCTAGAAAGTAATGAAGGATCATTGCTGCACACCATGTCCCCCTCAACTGGCAACATAAGAGGCAACAACATTCCTTGTGGATCCTGTCACTCAATCAATACAGTCAAAAGGATTGGTGGAATATTCACAGACATTGTTGCCTGTTTCTACCTACTGAATCACAGCCACCCAATTTATCCCAGATGGAGTCCACTAAGGCAACCGCAGAATGAATTGACAATAATGCAAGGACCCCGACTACAGCATGGCAAGTGAGGTGGAAGTAACCACCAACTTTGAAGCTAAAGACACACATTTGCCCTACGAGTGGCTTTTGAAAAAGTATGAGACTGCTATCTGCTATATATTTTAAATATACTGGAATGCAGCACACTGCCACAGGGTAAGACATCTGGCAAACCATTGAAAAATGTCAAAAGACAAGTGGTTGGAAAAAGAAACCTAAACATTTGACAACGCGTTGAGACAAACACTGCTTGTTGAGGACAACGCGTTGAGGTCAAACAAATCTTCATTGGCCTGCCCAATCAATGCTTGGGAAAGTTCCAGCAGAGACTATGTATAGGTCTTGCACACTGTTATTTAGTAGTGTCACATTTACAAAAACCTTTGGTTTATGTATATTTTTCAGACTGGAGTTCCTTTAGAAAACCTACTACTATAAATACCAGCACAATTACTTATTCCTTACAACGCATGATGTCTGGAATCTTGGGCAGGGACTAATGGACAATGCGCTCACTCGAAAAAGGCTTTGGTTTGCAGGTGATAGGCCGTGCAACAGTCCTGGATTTTCCACAAATTGGGCCTGTATTTCAGACAGATGTCTTGGAACACCTCCAAATTCCCAGTGTAGAAAGGTTCTGTGTGGCCCATTACATCTCTGCTGAATCCTTTGTTGCACTTTATCTTTCCAAGGACTGTTTGAGGAGGGTAACATGGCTCCATCCACTTTTCTTTCACTCCATCATTCAGAGGCTGATGTGCGCATGCATGGGATGAGAGTGTGTGTTTGCCACCCATGAATGTTTGTTAGAAGCATGATGGATAAGTGATTGTCGCTTTTCCACCTGTACGCCCACTGAACTTTCACAGCATTTAAAGCTCCACCCGGGATGGAGCACCATCTCCAGGACTTTTGACACTAAAAAAATAATAAGCTGTCTGGTGGTTCGTGTGACTGAATGTACATCCTCTATTGCCACGGAGGAGCATGTTAGTTTATAAAATCCATAGAATGTCTTCAATCCAGAGGATTACAAGTGGAATTACTAGCCACAGACAGACATGTGGGCATTGTCAAAGTCATGCCAGAGAGGTTCCCACAGATCAGGCATCAATTCCATGTATGACATGTATCAAAGTCTGTTGTGCCAAATAAATCAATATGGCAGGAAAAGAAAGCGGCAATGAACTGCTAAAGTGGTTGCAGTACATATGTAATCATCCCGGGTGGAGCTTTAAATGCTGTGAAAGTTCAGTGGACGTACAGGTGGAAAAGCGACAATCACTTATCCATCATGCTTCTAACAAACATTCATGGGTGGCAAACACACACTTTCATCCCATGCATGCGCACATCAGCCTCTGAATGATGGAGTGAAAGAAAAGTGGACGGAGCCATGTTACCCTCCTCAAACAGTCCTTGGAAAGATAAAGTGCAACAAAGGATTCAGCAGAGATGTAATGGGCCACACAGAACCTTTCTACACTGGGAATTTGGAGGTGTTCCAAGACATCTGTCTGAAATACAGGCCCAATTGGTTGCATTTCAGCATGGACGGCAAGGAGGCCTATACACGACTCGCGGTTCTTGCTCATAATGTGAACGTTGGAAGGCACTAGGCTAGAACAGGTGGCCTTGCAGGTGAATTGTGTTATGGGCTGGCCTTCACAAAAAGAAAAAAGGACTGGGTCGCCAAGTCTGTCTTCGAGCCAATGTAATTTGAGTTTGTAAGATATCTCACTTTGACAGTCTTGGTGATTGAAACACACAGTCTAAGAACAGGTTTTCTTCCCTGAGCAGACTCTATGCCAAGGAACATTGCTGCACTGCAATCTCATCCCAAATCCACCATTGCAGCCAAATTAACCAGCAGATTTAAATAAAACAGTAGTCTTGTTCAATTAAATGTGTTTTATACTGTGTAAATATACTGTTTCAAAAATACATTGACATTGCAGAAAAATGTGAAAATAATTCGTTTTACTTTTAAATTCGATATTAAATTGTGGTGTGTTGACTAATTATCTTTTAAAGTATTTTTTGAGTCCATAACACCGGTAATGGTATGTGAAGAAAATGCAAATCACATATACATTTAAATGTCATTGCGCATGTGGCCGCTGATGTCACATACATGAACATGCTATGACGTATTGCCGCCAGGGCACTTAAACATAGTACGATGGCGCAGCAGAATACATTATCACAGGATGGTGGGTGGGGACTAGTGCAGGTTGCTGTTATTCATTTTCGAAAAGTAAGTTAAGTACCACAAACTAAAAATGTAATACATTGATAAATGATGAGATGGGGACGTCATTAGGATTGGTCGAATTAAACACATCAGTTAACCCTTCAATTAACAATACAACCTCCAGTGTGATGCACCTATGGTGAGGTTTAAGAATATTGGCAAGGTCAGGTTTAAAGATAGTTAAACATGGTCAAGTCATATTGCTCGACAAG
Source organism: Ambystoma mexicanum (assembly GCF_040938575.1). NCBI lineage: Eukaryota > Metazoa > Chordata > Amphibia > Caudata > Ambystomatidae > Ambystoma > Ambystoma mexicanum. Next base: position 616,120,900 of record NC_090931.1, on the reverse strand, counting down.
GCATCGACGGGTGCAATTTCGATGGGTCTTTTTACGAGTAAGTTTTACCGAAAAAACTCATCGAAATTGATTTCTTTTCTTTTTGAGGGGGTTCCCCCCCTAGACCCCATCCCCTGTTGTTTTTTTTACCTATTCCCGACCCCCCAACGCCTTATATATACTTTTCCACCCCCCCCCTATATATTTCGATGAGCATTTTTCGGTAAAATGCACTCATAAAAAAACCCATCGAAATTGCACCCGTCGATGAAAGAACGTTATACCAAGTTAACAGGACTGTTCTTAGATTTGCCAATCCATTGGGCCATAACTGTTCTAAATGGAATTCATGGTACTAGTATCTTGGGGTGAGAATCTGCAGCTTGTACTAAATTCCTTTCTTTCATTGTCTATCAGGAGTCTATCTGATCAGATTGCAATGAGGCCAGTGGAGTGGTGGTTTTCTATTTGGTCAGCCAGACCACTTTAATAATGCAAACCATAAGCGACCTTATGAGTAGTGATATTCTGTCCAGGGCTTTGCTAGCTCCTAACTGTATAGGGTCATCTTACAGCCCTTAAACTGAACATGTAAGAGGGGGCCCCAGAAACGATCACAAAAAAGAAATTGGTTGCTTTAATTGGAAATGACTACATTATTACATTTTAGGAGCAAGTACTATTAGGGCAGCCATTATAATGTGAGGAATTGTTCACCCTCCTCCACAGCCTCAAGCCCTAAGAGATATTTATTATGGGCTAACCATCACTGAAAGAGGCATCTGCTTATGCACATTTGGTTGGGTTGTCTAGCACCGCACACAGAGTCAGGCTGCTGGAACAAGAGGGACAACGCTGATTAAGTAACTACAGATCCTTGTAAACTGTAATATGCTTTTTATTATTCTGAGCCCAATATAAGTTACCGAGGAGCAGAACTCTGATCTCATTGCTGAGAGAGTGGTGATTCCGCAAATGAAGGTTGGCAACTTTGTTTCGTTAAAGAAGTTGGGAGAGCTTTAAGTGGGCAGGGGCTAGACGGGACAGTGCCCTGGCAATCTCCAAAAGGTGCTGTTGAGTCGGAGCTCTGCCAGAACTCCTCAGTGTCCCCCCCACTTATCACTGTATGACACGCTTTGATTCCCCCACAGTGTACATGCAATTGTACATGGGCTGCAGAAGACTCGCATGCTCATGCGCAGCCCTCATCATGTGAGCCGGCAGTCACGTTGCGTGCCATTTTTCTACTTCAGAGGGGTACAGCCACAAGAGTGTTTTGCATCACCAAAGGCCAAGAGAATGACAGGAGTGTCAGTGTGCCACCCCTCTGCCCCACTGCCATGCCACACACCCAGCTTTCAGGTCAGGTCACCTGACATTGCGGTCAGTGAATTGCAGGGTTTACTTTATGTCTTGGATATTCAATTAATTCCCTGAGTCTATGTTACTGCATTCGGCCATTGCTGCTATGATGAGCTGCATTGCCCACCAACTGGAGAGAGGAGGAGTGCGTAGTTGAACCTATGCATGGGGCGGCTTGCGAGCCAGTGCAACCAACAGTAAGCAGTCCGAACACTGGTAGGACGTGTGTTTGCCTCACACGTATGGGAAAGGGGCACATGCGCACACTGGGTGCTCCACAGGGACCGGGAATATCACTGATGCATGTAGAATGATTTCTAAGATGGTGCCACATGCCACAGAAGACTTTGAAACATCACTGTTCCTCGCCAGAGCTAAGTCAATAAGTCAATAAGCCAGTACCACTAAAGGACTAATTTATTTATTTATTTATTGCATTTGTTACACGCCCAAACCCATGGGTATCACGGCGTTGGTTACTTAGAAGCTTCACTTAATACAGAATTAGAATACAGGTTACACACATATATTCAGTTACAACATATTAAGCAACACTGACGGGGTGGTTACAGCCTTCGTCACATTTTTCAAAGAGCCAGGTAATAAAAGCTTAACATGTGACATCAACCATCCAACAGGACTAACCAATCCCAGGACAGACAACAAGGGAACGCGGGGAATAATTTGTCAGAGACAGCCTCAGAAAATGCACCACAGCCTCCTGGGTAGAGAAGGCTATGGGAAAGTTCACCTGGTGTATCAGGCCCAGAGAATGCAGACGTGTCTAGTGGCGCTCCCTTGACACAAGGGGGGATTGCTGGGGGGGTCTGCAGTTTGGAGGAAGGCTGGGTAAGCCTGAAAGGATAGGTGCTACAAGGAGAGATCGATCCGGTGCTTGCAGAGCATTGTACCAGTGAGATTGCTGGCTGGAAGAAGGTTGTGCCGGCCTGAAGAAAAAGGATACAAGCTGCTGCTACCCAAAAGCCTTGGAGACAGAAGAGCTGGACAGAACTTTTCAAGACCACTTATTAAATCCATTGCTAACTTGGGGAAACGTGTGAGCCAGGGCTGCAGGCTTCCCACCAGCAACTCATGGCTGGAGTAAGGAGCAAGCAAGACACAAGTCAGGGTAAGCCTGCCGCCTGCCTGACAAGGATCCAGATTGTGGGGTGGGGGTGAAATACCCTTTCTAGTCCATACCGATACAAGGCATGGAAGAGGTCATAGAGGATTGCAGAAACAAATTGTTGAAGAGGATTGGTGAGAGAACTTGTTGACGATAAACCTCTGGATACAGAAGGCCTAACGAATGTAGAAATTGTGAACTGGCTGAATGGAGAAAGAGTGAATCCAATTGCGAATCCGTGGCTGTGGACAGGACTAGAAGAGGAAGTTGTACTGACGAAGCAGTGACGTGTGCAAAACTTGAATTGTGAGTAACCCAGGAAGGGAAGTATGTTATGTTTTATGTTACGGAGTAGGGATGGACATTTGTAGAGGTGGTTTATGACATTTCTGTTAGCCACAACTGTGAAAATGTGTGTAGAGTAGGGTTAGCTAGGTAGTTAAGGGATGTTTTAAGAGTAGATTATGACATTTCTGCTGCCCATCATTCTTTGACTTGGCTTATTAGAATATGACATCCCTGGAGGGCCAGAGACCTATAAGAACAGGCCTGCGACTTTTCCATGGGACTGCTTCATGCTCTAAGATGCAACGAACACCTAGAAAACCCACTTTGCTTTATCTCATTCCTGACACTATTGTTTCACTATTTTTGTTTTCGTTTCTATAGGCGTGTATCCAAACCCAAGGTCAACCCCCCATGCTCCCAAATGAAGACCGTTTAAACCTTGACTTTGGACTCCGTTGTATCAATATCTCACCTCCCTACTGCATACACAAATGACTGATGGCAAACAAGACTAACAGCTGATTTTCCTGAGGTAGTAACAGGACTGTCAGTAGGCAGCTCCGACATCCAAGTGCTAAAAGTTGCCGGATGGTTTAGAAAGAATCATAAACTCAGTCTTGTACTATTTAACTTCCTGAAATGATCAGCCATCCAATTCCCGATCCCGTGAAAGCAACGCTTCAGCGCTTAAAGATCTCCTCACGCGAGCACCCAAAGTACAGCTTACTACTGTCAGTTTGATGGCACACCAAAATACCAAAAACCTCCGATTAGACCTATCAGCGGCTCCATATAGATGCTAAATGATGATGGAGACAGGATCGACAACTGGGTACAGAAGGGAACGGGTGTCTGTAGAGACACACCCTGGTAAACAAGAGTGATGGGTAAGGAAAGAGGTGAATGATCCGAGCGCAGTGGCCACCAACTCCCACGCGGTCCACTATGATGTTCAGTAGTGCGCCGTGATCGATTGTGCCGAATGCTACTGACAGATATTAGTAGAATTAGAAGCCAGGAGCCATCCCCCCAATAAGCACGCATTGAATCTCACCCAGCACCTGCAGGAAGGGATTTCAGTGCTGCAATCAAGCCAGGAACCAGACAACTAGGAGTTTAGCCGTTTCAGACCAAAACATGTGCTTATTCAGCTTCTTCAGAGAAAGAGCAGTAAATAGTTTTCCCTATAAAGCAAGGCAGTGATTGGATCGCAGCATTTTATGCGAGCTAGAAGAGGAGTGATATAATCACGCTTCAGGGCTTGGGTAAAAGCTCTTAGGTATAGTAAGCACACGGAACGCCTAACTACCGAAGCAGATGGAGCATCAGACCCATAAGATGTGGGCGTTGTTGGTGTTCACGGTAGAATTGAGTTCTCCATCAGAAAGTGCTGAGACCCCAGTTGACGTCTGATCAGTCTTAGTTCAAAGGGTTTCCCTAGGGCATCAGACCAAATTCACAATTGACCTCGGGAGAATTGACCTAATTTAGAAGGCCAATTAGGACATATATGTGGAGGAAACCCCCCGCAAGACCCCACCCAATCCAAAACCACTGCAACCCCCCACCCAATCCCCTTATATTATCTATAATCCAAAACCAACCCAATACATATATACAATAACTAAAATAATATAAAGGTCAATTGTGCAGAAGCTCAATTAGGACCATTATAATTAGGTCAATTGTGCAAAAGGTGAATTGTAAAAGGTCAATTTGGGTAATACCGAAACAATATAGTGCTTCAAGAGACATGAAGAGCAAACTCAACTACAGTTCCGAGCCGTCCAGTATGCAGGCTTTCCTGTTGGCTGCTTTTGTAACATGGAATACGGATGAAGGAGAAGTACATCATTTTGATGTTTTTCTCAACTGCCGAGCACTGTAGAGGCCATTAACAGAATATCGGTGCCGCCAGATGATTTTGATTTTATGTAACACCTCCTCTGATAAGTTATAGGCTGGACTAAACCATGGGAATCACCAACAAGCAATTAGGAAACTTGGGAGCAGCGGAATCCACCATGTTCATTATTTGCTTTTAAAAAGATCCCTGTCATATAGATGTCCATAGAAGGGGCCACAAGACTTGATGCAAAAACTGCTGGGGACAGGTGGGGTGCATACCTGATTTTTTATAGAATGCTTCCACATCCCAGAATACTTAAGATTGCTCTGACATGGTGCATTTGTTAAGCAACTGGGAGCAACATTTTATATGACACATAACAAAACATATTACAATGTAACATGATATGACATACTGTGGCAGGTCAGAAGAAAGACACAGACTCAGTGGTGCCATTATATTCAGTATTTTCTCAAAATAAAAGGAATAAGAACTATCTTTCCCCATCACTGTGGGTGTCCCCTGCCCGTTTTATTAACTAAGGTGCTCGTCAGTCAGTTGGGAGTGTCCAAACAAATAAGTCTGCTGTCCAAAAACTACCCTCGCTGACCCTACCATTATACAAAAACTAACTTAAGTCAGGAGGATGACTCCCTTCTCCTTAAGGTACTACTAGTACCAGCTTTTCAGTAGGTGATTAAAAAAGTCTCTTGAAACTGATTCTTGAAGCTGATGCCACTCTTCTCAGGGTACTTCTAGTACCAGTCTTTCAATATCTGGCTTGTGAATAGACTGTTACCACTGTTTCCATTAAACTCTTTAATTCTTTAACTGCATTACTTTGCTTTCTCTTCTCAGGTTTTATCCCTCTAGGGATTCTCTTATTAATCCTTGTTTCTTGTCTGTGATTATTAGCGTGTGTTTTCATAGCTTCGTGCTCTTTTCCACGTCCTGCTTCCTTTTAAAACTTATTTTGACTTTGTAGACGATGTTGAATTATCGTCCCCTTTTCTCTTCTAATTTCCTTCTGGTACTTCACCATTCAAAAGTTCATTTTACATAATCATTATACTTGGGATCCCTTTTCCTCCAATTCAACTCTATTTCATTCTGTGTACTGGGAAGAGTTAACTGGTTAGAATAATGATTCTTTGGGGTCTTCCCCGGCCTGC